>NC_056726.1:1883966675-1884139175 GCF_019279795.1 Protopterus annectens
TATTGCTCCAGTTATACGTCATTGCAAACTACAGGTATCCACATTTTTCCATATTTAGATAACTTGCTTATCTTTGGAGAGTCTGTTTCAAAGTGTCAGGAATCTTTCACTTGGGGAGATATCTCTTACACAAACTGGGATTGCAAAAGAATGTTCAAATGTTTTTTACTCCTTAACACAGGATTGTGTTCCTGGGGTGTCTGCACCTCAGTTCAAAGAGCTTTTTTCCACAGGAAAAAATAGATCTATATTTACATCTATTTCTAAGATTTTCCACTCAGACTTCAGGCACTGTGAATGAATACCTCAGGATTTTGGGTCTCATGGTATCCATGATTGTCATGATATCCCTGCCAGGACTCCATGTTCATAGGTTCGTAGGTTGGTACTAGACTATCGGCCCTAGGGCCTATACAAGCCTAACCATAACAATTCCCTGGCTATTTCTTTCCACAGTCTTTACTTCCCTGGACCCCTGAAAGATGCAATGGTATTTTTAGTCTGATTGGTCCCAGCATCTACAGCTTTTATCTTTTTTGAAATACCAGTTCTGGGGTTTGTCAGAAAAGGAATCAATTGGTGGAAACAGCAAATTTCCCAAAATCCAGGTATCCCCTTCTCCTCCTCACTCCAAAGTAGTCAGTCAGCCACCACAGATGTCTCTGACTTTGCTTGGGGAGTGGTTTCATAAAAGTGGAATGTGTGTGGGACATCAAATCTAGATGCAAGTGCATAGCTACAAAAGAGATGCTTACCCTGATTAAGGCACTCAATTTTCTGAATTATATTTGGTCCCCGAGGCCTCTTCCAGTTGTTACAGACAATACCACAGTCATGTGGTGCATCAACAAGCAAAGGGAAACCAGAACATACCCCTTTTCAGACTAGACATGTTAGCTTGAGATATAGCTCCATAGCATAATCTCACTCCGCAGGCATCCTACATTCTGTCAGGGCAAAAGTGTGTGGCAGACAAGCTGAGCAGAACAATGGCAGATCCCAACTAATGCAAATTAGATCAGGAGTATTCCAAGATTTGATCCATCTGTGGGGAGTTCCTAAAAGTAGACTTCTTTGCCTCCTTTCTGAACAATCAGCTGGCAAAAGTCTGCTTAGACTTCTTTGCCTCCTTTCTGAACAATCAGTTGGCAAAAGTCTGCTTCAGCTGGCAAAAGCCTGCTTCAGAACACCATTAAAGAAACCCTGGAAGTCAGATGCCTTACTTTTCCTTGGACAGCAATGTTCCTGTGTGCTTTTCCACCCTTTCCACTGATATCCAGGGTACTTCTGAAGATTCATAATTAATCCCCCAAGATCTCTTGAGGCCCTTCTTTTGGAAATGTCCAGTGGCAATTACCACAAGCTTCCTCACCAAAAGTATATACTCACACAAGAACTCATCTGTTTGATACACCCCAACCACAATCAACTTCAACCGACTGCATGGATGATGGGGTCTTAATTCCCTTTAGGCATCTGTTTACTGGGGACATGTGGTAGGTACTAATGTTGGCAAGAAAGCCAGCTACTAGAAAAATCATACATTAATAAATGGGAAAGATTTTCTAGTTGGTGCCAATGACATAACCAACACCCATTCAGGGCTAGTATTTTATCTGGTTGCACAATATTTTTGTAAGTTATTATTCTATGACCTTTCTTACTCCTCCACCAATGTTTATTTATAATCCATTTCAGCATGTGTGCCCATGGATCCTCCTCTTTCAATGAATTCTCACATCAAAATATTTTGAAAGGGGTTCTGCATAGCATGCTTCCAAGAAAACTGGTGCCTCTCATTGAGATCTTAATTTTGTGTTAGAAGAGCTAACACTTTCTTCATTTGAACCAGCTAATCTGGTTGACTTGAGGTTCTTAATATGGAAACTGTTCTATTAATTGCTCTGATCTCTGCAAGAAGACCTGAGTTGCAAGCTCTTATGGTGAGTCTATCCTATTTCATTTTCCATAAGTACAGAGTTTTTTTGAAAACTAATCAGTCTTTTATGCCTAAAGTGATATCCAAGTTTACTTCAAGCCATTTTCTTTCCTGAACCTAAACATGAGTGAGAAAGATATATACCTTGGGTGTCCACAGACAGCTCAAGTACTATCTTGACAGAACTGAATTTTTCAGATCTTCAGATCAGTTGTTCATTTCTTGTGAGAGTAAAAAGAAAGGACAGCTTTTGTCAAAACAGACTATTTCCAAACAGTTGTCTCAAGCTATTACCTTCAGATATTTTCACCATAACAAGACTATTCCACGCAGTGTCAAGGTCTATTCTACCAGGGCCTTGGCTTCATCTATGCCTTTTTGGAAAAGGATGGATTCTAGAAGTCGCAACTTGATCCTCCATACATACTTTTACAAGGCATAAGATTGATTCTTGCTCTTGATTTAGATCCGGCTTCATTGAGGGCTAGGCATTTATAAGCTACCTTTGGCCATAAGGAACATGGTTGCCAGGCCTGGTGTAAATTTTCTATTCCCCAGCCACTTCTATTGGTTTTGCTTACACTAGGTAATAAACTAACTCAACTTCACATGGATGGGAAGCCTGTTCCATTAGGGGGCAATCTCTGGGACACATATATGACACTCCAGCATGTTTTGTTTAAGTCACAGACAAAATTCAGGTCCTTAGGTCTTGTACTTCTGATTCCCTTTGACTGACAAATATGTAGGAGATTCACAAGTGTGGGGTTTGTGGATGACCTGTAAGCCAGGCATAGATCACCCCTCAGCAAACTATAGGAGACTGAGTAGATGGAAAAGGCTTTAAGGCGCTCTTCATAAGGCAGGTTTGTTACGCCTTCCATTCTTTTTGTACAGAGCCTTTGAGGTCACTCTACTTGCTACATACACCTGGTCAGGTACATATCAAAGGGAACATTGTATTTTATGATTGGTCTGATGAGGGTAGAGTACAGTAGGATAATGATCTCTTTGGACCTAGATGCCATGCCCTTCCTGATACGTTGTGCAACATAAAAGGACTTCCTCATCACTGTGGCCACTTGGTGGTTGAAAGTATGCCTACTATCTATGTGCGTACCCAGATTCCTGACCACTGGGTTGACTCTTAGGGGTGTATTACCAACATGGTAAGTAGCTGAGATGGTTTATTTCCCAAAGGGTACCATTATGCATTTGTTAGCATTGAGTTTAAGACCATGGATTTGGCACCATTTGTTAATCAAAGATAGACCTTCTTGAAGAATTCTGGAGTCTGCAGGGGAGTTGATGATAACCCACAGCTTGCAATCATCTGGAAACTTAGCCATAAACCTTCAGCATTTGCTTCCATTTCAGAGAAATAGATGCCAAAAAGAAGCAGTCCCAGTACTGAGCCCTGGGGGACTCTGCTGGTGACTGACCTCTTGGTGGAGATGGCCTCACCTATTTTCAAGTCCTGGGTCCTATCAGTGAGCCAGTTGGCTATCCAGCAGGTGATAAAAGGGTATATACCTAAATTAATGAGCTTGTGTATAATGCCTGAGTGGGGTATTGTATCAAATGCTTTGGCCAGGTCGAGGTATGCTGTGTGCAGAGTCTTACCTTCATCCAGTGCATTGGTGAACCTCTCAAAAAAGTGCACCAAATTTAATAGGCATGACTTTCCTTTAACAAAGGTGAACTGTGACACGTCCAGTGTTTGCAGATTACCTATGTCCTCATTTATCATGTCCATGATGATTTTTTTCATGGTCTTACATATGAGGCTAGTAAGACTTATGGGCCTGTAGGTACTCGGATCAGTGGTTGGACCTCCTTTGTGCAGGGGAAAGACTGTAGCCATCTTCAATTCCTTGGGTACAAAATCTGACTGAAGGCTCCAGATGAAAAGTGATTCAAGTGGACCAGAGAGGTCATGTTTCATGCTATTTATTAAACATCCCGGGATGTTATCAGTGCCCATTGATGCAATGATTTTGGCCTTGGAAAGTGCATTAATGACCTGTTCTGTAGCAATGGCTAGGGGGATTGTGTTATGTGGTATTTCCTTTGGACTATTGGGTGGGAGAGCAGGGGGAGAAATTTGAGCTGAACCTGTCAGCCAAAAGGATGGCAATGGCCTCCAGTTCAGTTTGGGTGATGGCATTTACAATATGTTCTGCCCATTACTGTGTATTTCCTCTGAGGTTATGGATATAGATGTAGAAAGCTTTGTGGTTGTTCTTTGCCTGAGAAGCTATTTTTCCTTCAAATTTAGCCTTTGAAGTATTAATTAGCCCTCTTATCTGCCTGTTTAGATTGGTCGGGGGACTTTTAGTCTGTATGGCTTTGTTCCTCCTGTGCTTAACCAAGATTTTTTTGTGGTAAAACCAATTGATATTGTGATTCCACCAGGGTGGCTTGTCTTTTGAGTTTGTCTTATTCTTAATATGAGTGGGCACAGCTCACCCTATACAGCTATCAATATGACATATGACTATACAGAGATTTTGTAAATAATATTCTATGGTGTTTACTGGGTTTGGGGGTGCTTGGAATTTAGGTGAGGTGCTGCTTAGTGCAAAGAAGTTAGCTATGGAATAGTTCCTAAAGGCTTTGGTTTAGCTGGATCCATGGATTTAATTTTTATTTCAAGTAATACTGCCTTATGGTCAGATCTGATGAGTGAATATATTACATTGTGTAAGGAACATTGCCCCTCCCCCATGTGCATGACTATAAGGTCAAGGATGTTTGTACCCCTGATAGGTGAATGGACCAACTGTTCCAGGATATTGGTATTAACAAAGTTTAGGAATCGCTGGGTTAGGTTGCTGGTGTAGGATTCCCGGGCTATAAAGGGGTTGTTGAGATCACCCATGAATATCAAATTGGGTTGAATGGTGAGGGACTCTAGTACATTGAGGTTAGCAGTATGGGTTTCTTGTGACATGGAGGGGGACCTATATGTTGCAAGGATATGGTACGACACCCTGTTTATTGTGAGTTGCACATGTATGATTTCCAGTAGGTTATACACTTTAACTAGTCTGGATGCGCGACTAGTGTTAATATTGACTGACACTCCTCCAACTTTAGTTCCCTAGTTTAGCTGGTCTAAAGGTGTGAAAGTATTATAAACTTGCATTGCTGGGGTACTCTCTGCAACTTTAAACCATATCTCCATTATTGCACAGATATCTACACTCTCCAGGGAGAGGAAGACTTGTAGGGAGTGGAGTTCCTTCTTAAGACTTCTAGCATTGATCAGCACCACCTTCAGATATTCCTTCATAAGTACAGTTAAGTCCATAGGTTTATTAGCTTGGTATTGCTAAAAAAGGCACTATGGGGGTGGAAAAGGTCTTTGCCAATATCTGAAACCTAGAGAGGATAAGTGCAGACCATCCCTGGAAAAGCAGAGTGGTCTGTCAACCATGTCCTCCCAGGCCTTCAAATATTGTACCCCCTCCCCCCGAGTGAAATCAGAAGCTAAGCCAATTATTAAAATCAATTCAGGCACAATAAGCCTTCACCAGCAATTCCCAGTGCAGAAAAGTGAAGGCTACCTGCTCCTCCTACAAGAGTGTAGACCACAAAGCTTCCTAATGTAAAATAACTGGTTTGGAACCCAAGTGCTTTATCCAGAACAAAGACACTTAGCATAACAGGCACAACAAGCCTTCACCAGCAATTCCCAGCTCAGAAGGGTGGAGGCTACTCTCTTTACCCACAAGAGTGCAGACCACAAACCTATTTAATGTAAAATAATTGGTTTGGAGCCCAAGTACTTAAACCAGAAGTAAGACCCTTTTAGAATAACAGACACAATAAGCCTTCAACCAACAATTCCCAGCTCAGAACAATGTAGGCTATCCTGTCCTGACATAACAGTGTAGACCAGAAACCTTCCTAATGCAAAATTACTGGTTTGGAGACTAAGTGCTTAATTCGAACAAAGACACTTAGAATAATTGGCACAATAAGCCTTCACTAGCAATTTCCAGCTCAGATGAGCAAAGGCTATCCTCTCCTCCCGCAAGACTATAGACCACAAACTTTCTTAATGCAAAATAACTTGTCTGAAGCCCAAGTGCTTAAACCAGAACTAAGACACTTTTAACACAATAAGCCTTCAACCAGCAATCCTCAACTTAGAAGGGTGTAAGCTACCTCTCCTGCCACAACAGTGTAGACCACCAAACTTCCTTCTGTAAGATAACTAATTTGAAGCCCAAGTAATTAAATCAAAACTAAGAGGCTTTCAATGAAAGTTACAATTTAATCAGGCTACTAACAAGCAGTAATAAATGCAGCAGATTAAATGCAACTAAACACGTAAGAACATGCAACAAAAAGCAAAATAAACTAATAAAGTAGGAAGAAGCTCACAGATAGGACCCAGGAAGTCAGGACTGGTGAGACAGTAGCCTTTACTTCTGAGAAGATGTTGAATAGGAGTGGTCCCATCCCAGATCCCTGAGGTACCCCACTGGCTACTGATCTCTTAGTGGAGGTAGTCTTACCAATCCTGACTTCATGGGTCCTTTCTGTGAGCCAGCTGGCAGTCCAGTGATTTATATAAGGTTTATGCCCTGTTTGGTAAATTTGTCAACTATAACTGAGTCAGGTATTGTATTTAACACCTTAGCCAGGTCCAGGTACGTGATATGCACCATTTCCCCCTCATCCATTGCCTTGGTGACTTTAGTCCACCAGGTTTAGTAGGCATAAACTTTCCTTGACAAAGCCCAAACTGGGTTGGGTCCAGTGTCTGAAGGTTTCCTATGTCTTTGCTGATCATTTTGATGATAATTCATTCCATGGCTTTGCATATTAGACTAGTCAGACTAATGGGTCTGTGGTTTCTGGGGTCAGTTGATGGTCCTCTATTGTGAAGTGGGATAATCATTACAGTCTTCCATTCTTGTGGGGCAAAGACTGTCTTAAGGCTATACTTGAAAAGTGACTCAAGTGGTCCTGATAGGTCATTTTTCAAGTTATTTAGGAAGCATCCTGGAATATTGTAAGGGCACAATGAGGCTATGATTTTGGCTTTAGCAAGTGTCGCCAGGACCTGGTCCCTGCTAATAGGTATTTCATGGGTGGAGGCAAGGGGGTTGGAAGATGAAGTCTGAGATGAATTTGTCAATAAGCATATTCACTATGTCACTGGTCAGTAAAGGAGGGACTATCGACCAGCAGTTCAGCACACTACTGTGTGCTGCCTTTAAAGTTATGGACATAGCTGTGGAAGGCCTTGAGGTTGTCTTTAGCCTGTCTTTAGCCTGTGAGGCTATCCTGACCTCATCATTGGCCTTGTTGGACTACTTAATTAGTCCTCCTAGTTTTCTATTTAGTTTAATTAGAGAGCTCTTATCATTATGGGAGTTACTCTTCCTGATTTTAGCCATGACTTTTTTCCTTTGGTTATACACTCTATTAAGGTTAGGATTCCACTAGTGTGGTTTGATTTTAGAGTTTGTTTTGGACTTGCTTCTAGTCTATATAGCCATTTAAATGGTTGTACAGGATCACTGTGAACAATTCCACATAGGTTGCCATGAACCTGGGGTTAGGAGAGGGATTGCATTTTGACAAACTATCACTTAATAGGATGCAGTTTGGTTTGGAATAGTTCCTAACTGTTACAGGGTTTGTTTGGATTACCAAGCTGATTTTTATTTCAAAGGAGATAATTTTTTGGTCTGACCTCACCAGTGAAGACATGACACAAGGGAGTGTGCAGAATTTTCCCATATTAATGTGGACCAAGTCCATTATGTTTGAACATCTGGTGGGTGTGCACAGTATTTGGTCAAGGATACTTGCATTAATAAAGTGCAGGAATCATTGTGCCTGTGAGCCTTAGGCAATGTATGTTTCCCAGTCTCCCATGAATAGGGTATTAGGGTATTTGGTTTAATGTTGAGTGTCTCCAGTAGGTCTAGGTATGAGCTATTGGATTCTTGGGACATAGAGGGTGACCTATAGCCTGGTAGGATATGGTATGGAACTTTGTCTATGGTGATTTGCACATGGATAAACTCCAGGGCATCGTCCTATTTAACCAAACTAGAGTTATAATTGTTTCTAACGTAGATCAAGACTCCTCCACCTTTTGTCCCTGTTTGTGCAGCTGATGGTCTAAATGCGTGGAAGGCACTGAAGCTTTGCATTGCCAAAGTACTTTCTGCAAATTTATACTATGTCTCAGTAAGGGCACAGATGCCTATATTTTCCAGAGGTAGGAGAGCTTGTAGGGTGTGGAGTTTCTTGTTTAGGCTCCTAGCATGGAGCACTAACACCTTTGGGTTTCATTTCTTCTGTCAGTAGGTTTATTAACTTGGCATTGCCAAAAAAAGGCTCTAAAGGGGTTGATAAATTCCAGCCAGTATTTGGAAGCCAGGAGGGCAGGGGGCAGGTGTTCACCATCCTTTGGAAAGCAAAGTGGTGTGTTAACCATATCTTCCCATGCTAACAAATATTTAATTCCCTTGGAAAGAAACCAGAACCTAAGCCAATTATTGAAGTCAATCATCTTTTGTTCATACTGTGGCATCATTCTAGGTAAAGGCAAATGCTGCTCAATGCAAGGCACATCCCTGCCCGAGACACATATTCAGAGAGAGCAATAATGTCTCTCTTCATATAGTTCAGGGAGGTATGTCTTAGGTCATTGATGCCCACATAGACTACAATACAATCATACCGGTACCTGTGATGTAGTGACTTGAATGTATGTGTAACTTGGAAAATCCCGATTCCAGACAAGCAACTAACCATTATCTTCTCCTTGTTCAGTTTAATGAGTGGGACATCTGTGTGTGGTACAATGGAGTCCCATGACAAGAGTCCTGGGTAATGTGTTTGTTTGCCTTATGGGCTTTGCTCTTGGGGCTCCAGTGGATGTAGGAATATGTGTGGTGTTTAGTGCTGATTTTGGTGAATGCTTTCAGGATTGTTAATGATAGGTGTTGCCATTTATAGGCTTAGGTCTTTGAGATTTGGGAAGATTGTTTTTAGTGGCTCAGCATAAGTTGGTCTATGTGTTGTGGAGAATATGTGTGGTGAGTGTAGTATGCGTGTTCTTGACAACCTGGTTTGTATGCAAGATTTTTGCTGCCAGTGAAATTGTGTATGTGCATCTGTCACATACTGTGTTTGTTTATTTAAGGATTAAATGGTTGTATGTGAACAGGAATTAATTGCTACATTGTCTTAGGATGCCAATATCTACCAAACTGGCTTGAGACACATTTTGAAATAGCATATCCATGTTGCTCAGACCTGTATTTGGGTGGGCTACAGCATGTTATGGACTAGGTTATACAGAGGTCTGCTTGGTTGGCCTCTGGAGTTTGGCACTATACTATGTTAGATTCTATGAAGTTTTGACAGAAGTGCTGTTTAACAAGCAAACTAGCTGCTCTAAGCTTATCTCTATGCAATGGCCTTGTTTTAGCCACACTAAGTTATAGGTTTTAGTTCTAAGGGTTGTTTTATAGATAAAATTTACTCAACAGCAATACTGGTTTGCTGGGTCGGCACTTAGTATTATGGATATATGGAAAACAATGGGTGGGAAAGTACTTAAATAGCTTACACAACACAGAACAGCAATTGAAGTCAGATTACAATAAGGGGTTAAAGCCAGGGACAACAGTCTTTTAAAACCACAACTGGAAAAGGGTGGGGGTGTTGGGGAAAATTGGGGAAAAACTGAAGCTGCAAGAAGCAGACTTCCTAGAGAGGAATCCAATTAAATAAAGCCAGAATTGGAGCTCTAGTAGTCCTATGGTTAGAATTTTAGATACTTTAGCTTAATGTCTCAGTGGCAGCTGGGGCAGACATAAAGAACAGAGGAAAACAGCAGCAAAGTAAACAGAAAGGCACTGGCATGCAACCTTAAGCAGGTAAATGATAAGCAGAATGCAAGACTCTAGCAAAAAAATGGAATATAAATAGCTGTAAAAGTACTAGAGCAGAAGTCACAATACTGCTACTACTGCAATATCATCACAAACAATGCATCAGACCATTCAGACATTTATCAGTAATGCTCTGTAAGGAAAAAAATGCTGTAATAAATGACTACATGAAGTTCAAAACTAGCAGTAGTTCACAGTTCTACCACAACTGTTAATGAAACTATAAGATTAAGGCCCCAGACAGAGGTCAAAATACAAACCACTATCTTTTACAAGTAATTTGACTTGGAGATGGAAGTGCAATGTTTGTTTGTGTCATTCGGCTTTTCCCGGTTAGGGGTCGCCACAGCGGAACTCCGGTCCTCTAATGATTGGCAGTAGAGTTTTACGTGCTGGCTTGCCGGGCCTAACGCACAACCTTCAACGAAGGAACGCCCATTCACGCATGTCACCACACAGAAGACGCTCTAACTGAGAATCAAACGGGCAACGTCTAACTGTGAGGAGACAATGCTACTGCAGCACCAGTGCAATATAATGTATAAATGATATAAAAATCTTGCAGTAATATGCAATTTAAACACAACTGTAAATAAAGCTACAATAAGGTCACAGAACAAACTAAAAAATGCAACAGGTAACTTTTTTGGCTAAAACATGGAAAAAAAGAGTATCATCACACAGGTCACTGTAAGGGCAACTTAAAATATTTAAGCATAATTTAAATAAAACCTTTTTTCTTCTCCTTTGATGAAAGCTTATTTCTCACACTTTGGTGCTTTTCACAGGTGTCTGCAACATTTTGTAAGCTCTTGGAATATATGTCTGAGTCAGGTATGAGCCTAGCCTTAAGCAATATTTTACCATCACCACGAAAGATGAAACAGCATGATCAAAAGATAATTGATTTCAACAAATGGATTAGATTCTGGTGTCAGTTTAAGGGTGTACAATATATATCAGCCTGGGAAGAAATGGTAGACAGTCAAAACTGTTTTGTCAGGGATGGTCTCCACCTATCCCATAGAGTCTTCCATATATTGGTAAAAGCCTTGTTCACCCCACAGTGCCTTTTTTAGGCAAAGTCAGCATTCTTAAACTTTAAACATAACTAAATAGAATGAGGAAAACATTAAGGTATTGCTGCTTAATACCAGGAGCCTTAAAAAGAACAGTCTACAGGTGCTATTTACCCTGGAAAATGTGGACATGTACACTGTCACAGAGACCTGGTTCAATACCAGTGATAGCACTCCATCAGTAGAGGGCTTCAATGCCTATCATTCATACAGGCCTACCACATTAGAAGTAGGGACTAAAGATGGAGAAGTCTGTACCTTCTTAAAAAAATACCTCCAGACTTGTTACACAAAATAACAGCTTAGAACTCTTCCATGTCCAGCTTACTATAAACAAAATCCTTTGTCACATCATAGCAAACTATATATATATATATATATATATATATATATATATATATATATATATATATATATATATATATATATATACCCCTCAATGTCCCCCATGACTCTCACCTGCAACTTAACCATTATGGAGTCCCTATGTATTAACCCAAACAAAATCCTCCTAGGAGATTTCCCACCATCAACTGGGTGACTTCATCCTCAAACATGTATTCCCAGAGATTTCTAGACTTCATAAATACAAACTCCCTGACCAATTAGTCCACACCCCAACCACTGGAGATGAAATCTTGGCCTTCGTCCTTACCAATGAGACAGTTATGCTTCCTGCCTATTGTAACCTCCTTCCTGGTCAAATTGGACCACAAGTCAGTCACATTCACATTAAGACTGAAACCAGAAACATTGTCCAATAACTTAGTATTTAGAAACTGTGGAAAGGTTAATCTCTAAAAAACTGAGTAATGACCTGACTAAATTCAAAAATCCCTTCCATCTTGATGATCCCTCTTCTTATGCAGAATCCTTTACTGTCATGTTCTATGCACATCTAAATAGTTGCATAGATACATTTGTCCCCTTCAGAAACAAATGCAATGCAATGCAATGCAACTTTCAAAAATAAACCCCTATGGTGCAACCCTAATAAAATAAAAAAATATATTGTATGGAAAAATAAACTTAACTCTCAAGACACCACAAATGATCCTACTAAACTAAACAAGGAATTCAGACTACTCGTCAAATCAATCAAAGCCAGATATGAGGCAAAAATATCCACCCAGGTGAAAGATAACTAAAAAATCCTTCTTTAACTATGTTAGAAATCTCAGAAATAATGCTAGATCTAATAGTAAATGATATCACATACTCAGACCCAGAGGACATAGCCAATGTACTAGTGGACAAATTCAGCTTCAACTTCACCTTCCTCCCTCCTCCAAGATTCTCAGATGAAATACCCACACTTACCCTCCTCCTTAAATCTCCCAAGAAGAAGTTCTCAAGGCATTATCTAACACCAAGAACACTATGTCTATGGAGCCAGATAACATATCAGGCTGTCTACAGGCTAGCTTGAAATATGAATTGTCAGATACCCTACTGAGGCTTTCGACATTAGTCTTAAAGCAGGCTTTGTGCCAGATGAATGCAAAACAGCAACAGTCATTCCTTAGCACAAAGATGGAGCTACAACAGACTTGGGTAATTACAGACCCATAAGCCTGACCAGCCTCATCTGCAAGGTTATGGAAAAGATCATTATGGAATGAATAAATAGGAAGGTAACCTACAGACTCTCCACCCAGTCCAGTTTAGGTTAACTTAACCTTTTTGAAAAGGTTACTGAGGCAAGTATACACTACCTAGTTATTTTATACACTATTTTTTATACTGAATCCATGAATATGTTGTTAAATAGTGCTGACCTTACTAAAATTACAAAGAATGAATGTAATGTCATTATAACTAATGTGTTAAACAGTATAAAGAGAATTTTTGAACAAAACAGAATAGATAAGGATACATTTGATTATTTAATGGTGAACAAACCCATCATTTCATTTATTTATGGGCTTCCTAAGCTGCATAAGTCTATGACTAAGCTTCCACTTAGACCTATAGTATCTGCTATAGGGTGGGTAACTGAACCCATATCTAAGTTTTTAGAAAGCCAAATAATAGTGGGCTTTGAAAAGACTGGGAAAATCATTAAGGAAACAAATTATTTTTGAAGCAACTATATGACTGGTCTAAGAATGTGAATTTTACTGACTGTATTTTTGTAACCTTAGATGTGGATTCACTATTCACTGTAATACCTAATGACACTGGAATTTCTTACATGAAAGAATATTTGTTAGATTTTACTGAATACCCTCAACAGTATATTAATCTGCTATGTGACTTATTACATATGGTTTTGTCAAATAATGTGTTTTCATTTCAAAAACAACTTTATGTCCAAAAGGGAGGAGCAGCAATGGGCACCCCCATTGCTAACAGTTATGCAAATATTATGTTTATATGGGAATGGAATTTTATTCTAGCCACAGATAATGGTTTAGCAAGGAATGTTATTTTTTACTGTAGATTCGTGGATGATTTGTTTTTAATATGGAGAGGTAGTGTTGATAGTTTTAATAAGTTTTATGAATATTTATCCTCCACATGTTCCTTTTATTATTTAAAAAAAAAACAATATCAACTGAGAGTATTGACTTTTGGACATAACAGTGTTTAGAGACATCATCAATATTTTAAATACTCGTTTATATAGCTAGGAGAAATGCATATTTACATCATGACAGTATGCACCTACAGTTTATGTTTGACAACATAGTTAGGAATCAACTTTATAGAGTTGCAAGGCTGAACACAATTGATGAGAACATGCAGTTGAAATTACATAACACTGCTGCAGAGTTTGTTAATAGAAGTTATAATAAGCAGAAAAACTAGAGATTTGTGAGAATGTTAAGAGTTGTAGATCTACTAGAGCTAAGCCACTGTTCTCAAAAGCTAGCCAAGAGGTACTAATGAATAAATGTTCACAGGGTAAAGTTAGATGCATGTTAACATATAATCAAAATACTTCCAGTGTTAAGAAAATCATTGAGAAATACTGGCACATCCTACATGATGTACCAGAACTACAGATGGCAGCCAATGAGAGACCATGCTTCAGTTATAAGAATAATCAAAGTTTGAAGCAGTTGTTATGTTATAAAGAGCAAGCACATATATCTAGGAAGACATGACCAATTAAGATTGGTACCCCTGAATGTGGCAGATGTACTTTCTGTAGTTTCATTTGTTGTGATAAATATTTAACTCATCCAGTTTCTAACAAGACCTTTAGACTTAATGCATATGGAATTTGTGAAACTAGAAATGTTGTCTATCTGACTAGATGTGCTGCTTGTCAAGCATATTATGTGGATACAATGAACCAGAGGTTAAAAGATCATATCTGCAACCACCTGTCTGAGATTAAAAGAGAAATAGTTACAAATGCACTATATAAATACATTAGAGACAATGGCTCTGGAAAATAGTTTTAAATTTTCAATTCTAAGAGTAACTGACAATAATATACATGGGGGTAATATTAATGATTTTACTGAAAAGGAAGAATTTAATTGGATTTTATGCTTAGGGGCACATATTTTACCTGGTTTGAATGGCTATATATCTTTAAAGCCTTTATTGATAGAGAAACACAAGCGAGCCTGATTGTCATCATGTGACCCACTTTGATATTATATAAATGGTAGATGGTATTTTTGTTTGATATGCCTGAAGAAGCCTTGTTTAAAGGAGAACCACACCCACAGATTAAAAAAAATGTTTATTTCATCATGGTTTGCTGCTTCCTACATTTTAACACCACTCTGGGACTATTTACAGATATTTAAATAATTTTATATGTAATTTCTGAGTCTGACCACATAGGGTCTGGCATCTTGAAGTAATTCTGATTGTTTAATCTGACTCTAGGTATCCCACAATGCAGTATTTGTCTGTAAAAAATTACATCATACAGGCCTCTTTCTTCCTAAAGCACCAGTCACTGTACTGATTTTACATGCATACACTGCTGTCTTTCAGTCAGTTAGTTTTAAATAACATTTCATACCATTCAATGACTACTTAAAACACAAACAGTGCACATACCATAGAACAGACTTTCAAATTGCTTTTTATTGCTGCTTCTTTTTAGAATGGCTAAACTGCAGTCATTTGTGAAGCCTGAATTGTACTACTTTGACTCATCTCCCATCCCCCTTCACATCTAACTTCCCTAGCTTTCAAAGTGCTAAGGGTAATATGAGCTGTTACCTGCTGTGATTGACTACTCACAGCAGGAGACTTGACTCATGTACTGTTTCCTTGTTCTACCCTTTACTTTCTGTATGAGTAAGGGTAGAACCAGGGAGCTGACATCACAGCATGGGTGGGTTTTAGGACGGTCATGGTGATGTCAGTTTGGGGAGGGAATTGGCCAATAAACTACCTGTATTCATTGGTCTTGATGACATCAATGAATTAGAGACTGTAGCAAGCTTTTGCAAGCAGGATAAAAGTTTTTTGAAAGTGAAACCACCACAGTCAGTAAGGTACTGTTCTAGTGGAGAGAAACAGTCAATTTAAACTATTTAAATGCTGTATTGTTGTTTATTCATAGCAGGGACAATAAATAGGGAGAGAAAAAGGACAGAGAAGTCAAGCATTTAATAATATAATCCCGTTGTTTACCTTTAAGGAAAAAGTTTTTACTAGCAGTTTTAAAAGTTGTTTGAGTCTAATAAATTACTTCAGCTACTCATGGTTCCAGTTACTTTTATTTTACTTGTTTGTTTTTATTTTTGTAGTCAATAGATTTACTTGCCTCTGTAATTCCCTGGATAACAATCTGTCTCACAAATAGAACACAAGAAGTAAGGGTGGGTGGTTCTACAACCTCTAAAAGATATGTCTCTAGTGGAGTGGCCCAGGGTTCTGTCCTTTAGCCACTTTACTTTGGCATTTACTTCTCAGAGGTCAAAAATAATGTTAACAGATTGTGACTGACCAAGTTTTCAGATGACTGCAAACTTGGTGCTATCATGAACTCCCCAGAGGACACCATGATCCTACAAGAGGACCTATCTCAGACAAATACCTGGTGTGAAAACCATGGACTGAAACTAAATACCAAGAAATGTATAATCGTATCTTTAGCAAGTATGACTACCTTTGTAACTATGACACTGACAACCCTTTGAAAACTGGTCCTGTAGTTAGAGATCTGGGAGCTTATATTAACAATGAACTGTCCTTTGATCACCACATATCCACTACTGTAAGGAAGTCCTTTTTCATTGCACAGTTTATATTGAAGGGTATGGTGTCCAGATTCAGGGACATTATTGTTCTTGTGTACTTGGCACACATTAGGCTGATCAGTAAGTATAATGCTCCCTTTTGTTATGTACCTGTCGAAACACTTTTCAGAAATGGAATGACCACAATGCTTCCTTGCTAAAAAAAAAAAAAAAAAACAAGGATGTAAATCATTAAAACTACACAGCCTGTCTCAAAGCTTTGTCTCTCTTCTCAGTCATGCAGGCTACTGAGAGGCAACCTCTGTCTTGTGTATACAGCCTCAACAGGACCTGTTTTATTATACCTATTATACATTCAGAAGTCAGACAGTAACACAAACACCTTCTCAAGGGATTTCAGTTTCTTTTACAAGATTAACAGAACATTCTGGAGGGATAGGTATGTATCACAAAGAATACTACTTCAATGGAACTAGCTTTCCCTCAACATAAAGCAAAGCAGTTTTCTTACTCTTATCAAACATGACTTCTTCTTCTTCTTTTCCCAGTTAGGGGTCGCCACAGTGGATCACCATCTGCTCATGATTGGCAGTGGAGTTTTAAGGTGTCGAGTTGCCAGCCCGGTGCCCAACCTTCCACAGAAGGCACATGCACGCACTCACGCCTAGGGCCAATTTAGTGTGTCCAATCCACCTACAGCATGTCTTTGGGATGTGGGAGGAAACTGGAGTACCTGGAGGAAACCCAGGTGGCCACAGGGAAGACATGCAGACTCCGCACAGAAGGCACCCCAGCCGAGGATCGAACCGGAGAACCTCTTGCTGTGAGGCGGCAATGCTAACCTCTGCACCACACATGACTACGATGTATAAATGGTGATTGCCAATTCACCCCTGGTTTAGCACAGAGGGCTCTCATGGGTAGGCAGAACATGTAAGTGCCCAACATATACTTGTGTATCCTATCTATGGAGATTTATTTTGCAAAATATAAGAGCTAATAATTACCATGGGAATGCAGGGCTTGCCTTCTTAGGATTCTCACAGATCAACGGTCTAGTACGCAGATATGGACCTGTTTTTATTCATGGAATCATGATGGCATAATGTTCCTTTCTAAGTGCTTGTTTACAGAAGCATGAAACATTATGACTATCTACAAATTCTGAGTACAAATAACACTCAAGTTAGAACTTACAGCGCAAGTATTATTGACAGTTTTTTAAAACCAATGTTCCACTATAGCTTGTAGGTAATTTGGTTTTGGAAATATTAATGTACATATGAAAATACTACATTTATTAAAAACTACTAGCAATCAACTAGCAATATCTTTAGCATTGTGCATTCTTAATGGACAGAGTACTTTTTGTCTCTTACCATGTAGCCCACTCATTTATGAAACTATTAATATAAATATGAAATATGAATAACATGAAATAATCAGTGGTTAATAATGCACTGTAGTGCATCCTAGAATAATCTTAGTGGCACTTTGTTTCTTACACCTTTAATATTTTGCCTATTGATAACTGGCAAATCACTTAGTTAAGGAATCCAGCACCCCCCAAAAATCATAACATATAATGAGCTATTCATGTTAAAAGGAAGTATATATAAAAAATCATAATAAGTGTGAATGAAAAATGGATATGGAAAAAAGATGAAAATGCAATTACAAGCATTCAATAAGTGACTAAAAAGACATAACACACAATGAACCATTTCAGTATTTGGTAACATTTTATTACTAAATTATGATGTGCACAGTAACACAGTCAAAGTACAGACTAGGGCATTTGCACTGTTGCTAAAGGTATAGTTTGTAACATGAACAACATATCCAGTAATTTCCATAATAAACCCTAGAAATCAGACAGCATGAATGCAAAATTTCAGCAGTAAAAAACTGTCAACAGATACTGCTTAAATACTGTAGTAAAGTGTTCTGGTTATAGTTATACAAATCTACTGCTCTAATTCAGTAATCATCTTTCTGTTGAAATTCATCATATGACCTTTTATACTTTCTACAATAAAACAATTATCTTAAAAAATAAATTTAGGAATCCAATGTGAATAAGTCCTTGATTTAGTACTGTATTTCCGTTTTATACTTAAAATTAGCACTACAAAACATAGTAAACATTATTATAAGTGATTATAACATAATATTTACACACGTTGTCATGAAAACATTATTGTAGGTGATTGTAAAATGAGGTTCATGAACTTGGTTATTCCTGTGTGACATCAGGTCATACCACGTGGTTGGAATTAGCCTGTATCAAGTTGTAAGAGCTAATGAAACTCTACCTAGCAATCTAAGCAAGAATGTCCACTGCCAGTTTCACAATCCACTATCAGTAGGTCTTGTACTACTGATTGATTTCTATAATTTCCTGAGTTCCATTCCATGTTAAAAGCTTGAATGCCAGGAATTCATATTCCATATGAAATCAAAAAACAAAATTCACACTTACAACTGAATCCTGATTTATATCATGGGTGAAGGCCCCATAGCCCTCGTGCAGGAAGATTCACTTTCCTTATACCCCTTACTTACTATCATAGCTCATAAGTAAGTACTAAGCAACAGTCAAGGAAGACCGCTTTAATAGTTGCCTCTGGCCTCGAGGACAGCAACACAGGATAGGCTCTGGGTGGAGGTGGGGTGAATCTGTGGCTACCCATGCAGTTATCTAGATATTCCTTAAAGGTGGCAGGAGAACTACTCTGCTTACCATGATGTGTCAGTTTGTTCCACAAAAGAAAAATATGGTAGGATATAAATCTGTCACATCAGCAATTTTTTTTTTTTTTATGGAGGAACAGAAATTCAATGAGGGTTCGATCTTTCATGGCTTGGCAGGTTAGATACAGATCACCACAGAGGAAGAGAATCTGAAATGACAGAATTCAAAGACAGCATTGTCAACCTACCAGAATAACTGAGTGTCTTAAGGCCACTGAAGTTTTTTTTTTTTGTCAGGACTTTCTAGGGGTTCTCAAGTTGATTGACATGTTTTGCCAAATACATACCAAGGGGGACATTATATTCGATAATGGGTCAAATGACAAATGGATGGAGAGGAATTAAAACTTCTCTGGATCTAGAGGAAATGCCTTTAGATATTAGTTATACCATTTAAAGGAATTTCCTGACTACAATAGCGATATGATGGATGAAGGATAAATAGTTACCAATATTGGTGCTAGGATCTCTTATGGGAGAGTCAGAATGGAGGGGTATTGCACCATTTGGTAAGAAGTAGAATAATTATGTTTCCAAACAAACTCATAACACTTTTTTGTATTAATTTTGAGACCATTATCCTTGCACCAAGTATTGAGAAAGTTCAACCATATTGAATCTCTTACATGTCTCTCAGTGAATAAGTAACTATTCATAATTTATTATCATCTGCAAACTTAATTAACACTTCAAGGAATGGGAACTCTCCCATGTGGTGACCTCATTTATAAACGGAACATTTCTATACTCAAAAGACGGATTCAGATGTGGATGTTACATTGAGTACACTATCCGTGAGTTCTTTTTCTACCATCTAGGATTTAGCAACAAATCTAGTGACATGACTGCACCTTTTTATTTGGCATATTCATACTTATTTTTTCTAATTTGATATTTTTCATCTGATATATATTTAAAATTAAGCCGTCTGTTCAATCAAAAAAAAAAAACTACAGAGGACAAACATCTGAGGCAATTTCTTAGCCTCTTTCAGAAGACTAAGTGACAAGCACAAACTCCAAGCTTGTGAAGTATTGTAAGAGTACACTTAAACCACCAGAAGTCATTTGAGTGTACTCTGGTACAACAGACTGGATTTCTGTATACAGTTGTGACACAGATGAGTACAAATCAGGCTGATCAACAGACAGCCAAGGCAGGTGTAAATGAGCACTGTTTGGTCATTTTTATTGCTGGGAAGATGAGAAGGATAGTAGAATTAAAAGAGGATGATGGCTGTCTGCTCCCCCAGGCAGAGTCTGAGATACTTTTCTAGACATGTCTGAGAGAAGGAACAGGGATATGAATACAACGACCCTCTTGGATAAGAAGGAGAATTAAGAAACAGGGTTTATCTTTATTTCTGCATCACCAAATGATTCTACAGTAGCTTTCCACTGTCAAGGAGGCTATCCTGTCTTCAAACAAGTTCCAAAAACATCACATAGAATCCCATAAAAAAGCAGATATAAATTTTAGATTTCCCTTGAGGGAGTACCAAACTCTGTGAAGCGTGTAGGGTGAGGTTAATGCAGACAGTGATACAAATAGGAGTTGAATTGCAGTAAATGACTATTTCTCAAGACATATGTCCACATGGGAAGTGATGACTGACAGGCCAGACTGTTTTGACAGGCCTTCACTTCTTCCCACAAGATCTTTACATACTGGCCAAGACCTATTCTGCTCCCATAGTGACATTTTGGGAAAATGTATTTGTCAAACATTCTATCCTAGCAAATTCTAATCTTTCCTACATTAAGGAGATTCTTGTCAATGTCAGGAATCTGAACAATTAGTTGCTTGATTTGGAGGCCTCCCTCATGTTCAAGCACATTCAGATATACTCTGTTACAAAAAAAAAGTTTTCAGTGTTCTCATAAATTTCCCTGTGTAACATGATATTGCTGCATTGCACTTTCAGACTATCTGGGTTGGCAGTTACTTCAAGATTCTAAAGTTGAGCTCCTTATTATTTTAGACACAGATGACAAAGAGAATTATCACATCACTGTCAATTACAGATCCCCTTCAATGTCACCTGAAGCCTACAGTAGATATTGTGACAAGGTAGATTCCATCTGTTAATCGCACTGTCTAATACTAAGCAACTTCAATTGTTAATCCACTAACTGAAAGTCTTACATAACTAGCAATAAATAAGCCTAGTGTTTCCTAGATTTCATCGATGCCAACTCCACTGATAAAATTGTCTTAAGTTTCAAAAAGCTGGAGAAATACACCTGACCTTGTCCAGTGTTGCCTTTTCCTGCATACCTACGAATGTTATCCTAGTCTTGATTAAATATAAACATCAGACTGCTAACTTTTCCCTCAAAATTTTTATCACATCACTCACAAATTCAACTGCATTCAGAGACTACTCCAAGAACAGTTTGATGTTGTGATCTAAGGGTTTTAAGAATTTCATACCTGCTTTGTCCCCTGCTGACCTGATCCCTAAAGCTACCCCATTTACCCATGACTTTTACAGTCATTTCAATCAATGTACAGATAAGTAAATACCTATTAGACATACATATGGTGGGAACTTCAGGGGTCCAACTGTGGAAAGTATGGCTGTGTAATGTTCAAATGATATGGGTAATACCCTACAAGGATGTAACAACTGGCTAGCTTCCAAAGCTTCAGGACACCTTCCACACACCCAAACCATTAGCAAGACTGATCTGAGCCGAGTAAAAAGAACAACTTTAGGTCCCAAGCCCTTCAGAGCTTTCATGCCAACAGAGACAGGGAGGCTTAGCCCTAAAAGGACAATGCTAGGAACAACAAAAAATAAACGTCTGCACTCTGGCAAAAACAGCACATCAAGAAACAAGAGTGATGGAGGGAACACCCTGTGGCAGTGATCATTCAAACATATATTGTTATGGTAAGTTTCCTTACACAACTGCATTATATTCTTCATCTTGATGACTACTGCAGTAGCCTAAGCTATATGGGTAGATTACCATAGCTTACAAATTTTAGGAGATGGAAGGAGAGGAGTCCAGAAGCTTTTGGAGTATGACCTTAGCAAGGCCTGATCTATACCCCGAGAAAGAATCAAGCACTTTGTGAAAGTACGTACAGAGAACCAGATGAGGTCAAGGCCCTGGCAGAGTGGGCCTTGACCCTGTCTAGGATACTTTTGTTGGGGCAAATATAACAAAACGTAATAGCCTTAGATAACCATTTAGAAATAGTCTGCTTTGACACAGATTGCCCTTTCTTCTTACCTTCACAAGCAATGAACAATTGATCCGAAAATCTGAAAGATTTAGTTCTGTCAAGATAGTACATGAGTTATCTGTGGACATCCAAGGTATGGAGTATACTTTCTCCCTCATTTTTAGGTTCAGGAAAGAAAATGGGGATGGATAGTTTTGCTCAAAGTAAACCTGGATACCACTTTAGGCATAAAAGAAGGATTGGTTCACAAAGAAACCATGTTCCTGTAGAAAACGAGGCAGGCTTGTCTCATTATAAGAGCTTGCAACTCAGATACCCTTCTTACGGAGGTCAGAACAATCAGTAAAACTGTTTTATATGTTAAGAACCTCAAGTCTGCCAGGTTAGCTGTTTTAAATAGAGCAAGTGTTAACTTCTCTAACATAAAATTAATATCCCAAGGATTGGTCACCAATTTGCATAGGTTCATAAGAAGGTACTAGGTTATCGACCCAAGGGCCTAAGTAAGCCTAGCCAACAAGGTTCCCTGGCTTACACCAACCAAGAAAGTTATTTTCCTGTGCCCCTGTCAAGCAGAGCCACAGAAGTGATCCCCGGGGTGTATTTCCTATTTCCCATCCACTCATCAAGATTTCTTTTGAAGAGTGCTAATGAGGAACTTTGCTTGACATAGATGGGTAGCTTGTTCCAGAGTATGGGAAGTCTCTGGGACATGAATCTATCCCTCCAGCATGTCCTGTTTATTGTTGTGACAAGGTTTAGGTCCCTAGAGCATGTAACTCGGAGGGACTGGGATATCTTTATGTGTAGCATGTCCAACAGCTTTGGGTTTGACATAGCTTTACATGTTAGGCAGAGATCACCTCGGAGTAGGCAATATGCTACTGAGTAAAGCTGGAGTTTTTTGAAACAGTCAGTGTAGGGCATCTGTTTGAGACCAGTAATCCTCTTTGTGAGGTACTTCTGTGGCCTTTCCAGCTGCTGCAGTTGTCTTGTGAGGTACATTCCAAAAGGTGCGTTGTACTATAATGGGTCTAATGAGTGCCGAGTAGAGGGGAACAATGACCTCTTTTTTCCTGGAAGAGAACCCTTTTGTGATGAGGTGTGCCATGTAGAAGGATTTCCTGACTACTGTGATGATGTGATTATCAAAGGAGAGGCTACTGTCCACCTGGGTCCCAAGGCCTCTTGTCACACATTCAGCATTAAGTAGACTGCCGCCTATGTGGTAGATCATGGGGGATGACAATTCACTTTTTGGCATTGAGCATGAGCCATGGTTCTGACACCGGGCATCTGTGTCAGTGAGGACCTTCTGTAGGATGTCCACATCATTTGGGGACTCGACTATGGCTCCTAGTTTGCAGTCATCTGTGAACTTCATTAGCCAAAGGCCTTCTGTGTTAGCCTGTACTTCAGAGAAGTAGATGCCAAACAGGAGAGTTCCCAGGACTGAACCCTGTGGCACTCCACTTGTCACTGGTTTGAAGTCAGATTTGGAGTCTGCAACTTTTACAGTGTGGGTTCTGTCAGTGAGCCAGTTGGCAACCCATCTTGTGATGTAGGGATTTATACCTGGTTTAGTGAGTTTAGCTATAATTCCATAATGGGGTATGGTGTCAAAAGCCTTGGCGAGGTCAAGATAGGCTGTGTGAACCACCTTACCCTCGTCTATGGCTTTGGTGACTGCCTCAAAGAAGTCGATCAAGTTCAGAAGGCATGATCTGCCTTTCTCAAACACGAACTGTGTGGGATCCAGAGTTTGGAGGTTATCAATGTCTTTGTTTATGAGTTCCATGATGATATGTTCCATGGCCTTACACACCAGGCTCATCAGGCTAATAGGACAATAGTTCCTGGGATCAGTGGTGGCTCCCCCTTTGTGGAGTGGGATAAATGTTGCTGTGTGCCATTCAGTGGGCACAAAGCCTGACATGAGGCTATGATTGAACATGGTGCTTAGGTGGGGAGCCAGTTCGTTCTGAAGTTCATGTAAAACGCAGCCTGGGATGTTGTCCAGTCCCATGGATGCTGTGTTTCTGGCTTTAGAGAGTGCAGCTTTTACCTGCATAGTTGTGATTATAGGGACTCTGCATTCTTCCTGTACAGATATTGGCCCTTTAGGAGGTGAGAAGGGAGTAAAGTTAGCACTGAACCTATCTGCCAGGATATTGGCAATATCAGTTGGTTCTGTAATTTTTGTGCTGTTGTGCTGTAACTCAGAGCAGATCTGAGTGTTGCCATTGAGATTCTTGACATAGCTATAAAATGCTTTGTGGTTGTCCCTAGAATCAGTGGTGATTTTGTTTTCGTAGCTAGCTTTGGAGGATTTTATAAGGGATCTCAGCTTCTTACTGAGGCTGACCAGGGAGCTCCTCCACTCATGGGATTTTACTCTCTTTTGCAGCAGTTTCTTTCTTCTGTTGTAGAGTTTGTTTATGGCAGAGGACCACCAGATTGGCTTCCTTTATTGGAGGATAGCATCTTGGTTCTGCCTGATCCAAGTACTTATAGAGTGCATTTGTGTAGGACTCATAAGTCATAACTGTATTGTCCATCTGCATGTGTGTGTCATGAAGTTCACCACGTCTGTCTTAAGAAGCATGAAGTTGGCTTTGGAGAAATTTCTTGGATGTCTCCTATGTATAACCCCTTTCAAAAACATTTTAACACATGAATGCATTGAAAGAGGAGGATTCATGGGCAGCAGTGGTGGCTGGTGACTTCAAATCAAAGGGGAGCTGCAAGAGACAGCTGAATGGATGGGGTCAATGGGAAGGGGTGTGGACAACTAGAAAGGGGAGGAGCTATGTTCAAAACCAGAAAAACTGTAACTGTAAATACGCTGCCCTGGGTGCCAAACCATCATTATGACAGTCCAATCAAGACAAAATGAAGTATAGAAGAAAAAAATATTTCCATGCATTGGCTGCATGACAGCTTACTTAATATCTAAATGGAAACAAAAAGGTTGTGAGACATGAAAAAATAAATTACTTTTGAAATACACTATTGGAGTGCCAGTCAAAATCAAGTATAAGAAAAACAAGCAGCACTCAACTCAAACCACTTCTCCTTGCACTGCAATTATAATTATAATTTATATTCAGCTTTATTAAAGTACCAAGTAACATGCTGAAAGTAGCAATCTCTGTGATACCCCCTGTGACGCCCGTGTTCTGGCCCAGCAATCTAGGAGCCTCAATCCTCACCACTAACAACAGGAGAGGACATCTCATATAGGAGGAAGGATAACAAATATACACAGTAAAGTCCAATTTCCCTTAAGTGCACACAGAGAACACAGTCAGTCTGAGGCTGGTTGTTCCCCTGCTTTCCAGGTCCCCAGTAAGACTCCCCACTGGCACAGCTATAGGGTCCAGATCTCAGCCAAGCTGGCAAGCTAAGCTCTAGTACCCTCTCTGTCCAACCAGTGCTTCATGACCCTTCCCAAGTACCTGACACACACACACTTAGAAATAAGTATTTATACAACTTCACAGACACTCATGGGAAAGGCTGACACAGATGCTCCAGCTGTGCCCCTTTACCCAGACTATACAGTAGTAATTACTGCCACCACCAGCTAATAATTATCAGCTACCCAATGGCCCTTAAAAGGGTGTCAATTATTACTGTGCAATATTATTATCCAATTGGTAGTATAGACCAGGGCTAAAGCTATAGGAGTGGCTTAGACAGTAAACTCTATAAATATGCACTGTACTCTAGAGATTAACACATCTCTATATAAACCAGCCACAGTTGAGAAGGGTTTAAAAATATGTAATAATAAATACTAAAAACACAAGACAATACTACTACACCACAGTGCTATTCAAGAGTTCAGAGATCACACAGAAACTTAAAATAATTCCGTAGTACAGTTCTGACATAACAGAAAAACAGTCTAATCTTTATAGTCCTTGCTATTTCTACAAGAAAACATACTTCTAAAGCAACTTACTTACACAGAGCAAGGCAGTGCTGAGTTAGATGTCCGAAATAAAAATGCTTAATAATCTCTGGTTCTCACTGTTTAAATTGCTATTGCAGTTATCATAAACATTGCATCATCTTTTTTCACTTTCCTGGAGTTCCCAGGCTGATGCATTAACTGCATTTACATTCTTAACATCCCCCTTTTGTTATCTTGCAGCTGGTCAGGAACAGAGCAATAAAAATACATTTGCATGTTTAAGTCTAGCAATTTAACTCTTGGTTAAAACAATAGAAAGACTTTCTTCATCTAGACTATTTGGCACCACTGCTCCCTTGAACGGGTCACCACATTCTTTTACTGGGTCAGTAGAAAGCACTGTTGCCACATTTTTGTAACAGCATTTCTTTACATTTAAAACAACAAGCCTGTAGTTTACATTTATATTTACAAATGATAGAATTATGTATCAAATTCTATTTGACTAGCCTGGCAGTCTTCACCCCTCTCTACCAGTCTTCACATCTCTCCCCCCTGAGAACTCAAGCTAGTTTTTCAAGTGATCTTTGAGAAACGCCACTCGAGAGGGTGAGGTCTGAGTGTACCTCACCCCATTCCCTGTCTTGAGAGCTCATCTGCACTGGCATTATTAATCCCACTGCAGTGCTGCACTGACATATATGCTTGCAACCCCAGGCTACATCTTAGCAACTTGGCATTTTGCTGGCTGGCTCTGTTTAACCATATTGGGGGGTTGTGATCTGTCATTACAGTGAATTTTCTTCCATACAGATAAGGCTGAAGTTTCTGCAGTGCCCACACTATGGCTAGACATTCATTTTCTACAGCTGCATAGCATTCCTCCCTGGGTTGGAGCCTACAACTGAGATAAACCACTAGGTGCTCTTCCCCCCCTGAAGAAATCTGGCTAAGTACAGCCCCCACCCCATGGTTCAGAGCATCCACTTGCACAACAAATTCTTTGCTGTAATCTGGACTGGCTAACACAGTGGGTCCTCCCAAAGCTTCTTTAACCTTCTGAAATGCTTGCTCATATGCTGTCGTCCACACTACCTTATCTGGCCTGTTCTATCTTGTCAGGTCTGTGAGGGGAGCAGCTATGGTATTATAACTGGGGACGAACATTGTGTAGTACCCTGCTGTCCCTAAGAATGCCCTCACCTGCTTTTTGGTAACAGGTGCAGGCCATACCTGAATGGCTTCTACTTTGGCAGGTTCTGGCCTTATCTTACCACTCCCCACTCTATGTCCTAGGCAAGAGACCTCTGTCATACCCACCTGACATTTGCGCAGCTTAATGGTCAACCCTGCCCTCTGTAGTCTGCCCAACACCTGCCTGACATGCTGAAGGTGCTCTGGCCAGGAATGGTTGTTGATGGCAATATCATCTAGGTAAGCAAGGGCAAACACTCCTATTCCTGCTAGGATATTATCCATCAGCCTCTGGAAAGTTGATGGGGCAGTCTTCATCCCAAAGGGCATCTTTGTGAACTCATACAAGCCAAAAGGAGTCACAAAGACTGACTTCTCTCTAGCACTGGGAGTCAAGGGCACCTGCCAGTAAACCTTGGTAACCCCACCCAGCTGTTCTAGGGCCTCATCTGTCCTAGGCATGGGGGTAAGCATCCGACTCTGTGTGACTATTTAATTTCCTGTAGTCCACACAGAACCTGGTACTGTCATCCTTCTTTGGTACCAGCACCACTAGCGAGGCCCAGGGACTGTTGGACTCTTGAATCACCCCTAGTTCCAACATCTCCTGTACCTCTTCCCTCAGGGTCTGTCTGACTCTCTCAGGCACCCTATAAGGGGCCTGCCTAATAGGCCTTTGGGGTCCTGTATCCACCTGGTGTTGCACTAGGTGGATGCACCCTGGTTTCCCAGTGACCATGTCCTCAAATTCCTGCAACACTGCTCAGATTTCTCAAACCTGGTCCGGAGATAGCTGCTGGGACATTGCTACTCCTTCCACTGAGGTGTCAGCCCGAGCCTCACTGAGGAGATCAGTCACAAGATCTCCTTCAGACTCCTCCTGCAATCCACTGCAAATGCTCAGCACAAGGGCCTCCCTATCATGGTAAGGTTTCATCATGTTAACATAGTACAATCTGTGCCCCTGCAGTCTGCCTAGCACTTTCATCATGTAATTAACATCACTTACCTTTCTTACCACCTTGTAGGGACACTCCCAAGCTGCTTGCAGCTTGTTGTATCTGACAGGAGTGAGAACCATTACCTGCTGCCCCACAGCATACTCTCTAGCTCAAGCATTCCTGTCATACCACACCTTTTCTGTTGTTGGGCTTCTGCCAGGTTCTCCTGGGCCAAGCCCATGAGTTCCCTGAGCCTTGTCCTGAGGTTTAGGATGTATGCCACAACCGACTCCTTGTGAGGTTCACATTAATCTTCCCATTCATCTCAAATTAAATCTGGAGGTCCCCTCACCCTATGCCCACACAGCAACTCAAAGGGCGAAAAACCTGTGGATTCCTGGGGAAAATCTCTCTGTAAGCAAACAACAGATGGGGCAAATATTTGTCCCACTCCCTCTTAAACTGATCTGCAAATGCCCATAGCATGGACTTGATTGTAAAGTTTAACCTCTAAACAAAACCATTAGTCTGGGGATAGTAGGGGTGGTCTTCATGTGCTTCACCCCATAGGACTTCCACAGACAAGCCAGCAGGTCTGACATGAAATTGGTACCTCGGTCAGTCAGTATTTCTTTGGGGAAACCTACCCTGCTGAAAATCTCTAACAAAGCATTTTCCACCTTCTCTGCCTCAATGGAGGACAAAGCCACTGCCTCAGGGTATCATGTAGCATAATCCACTTCCACTAGGATATACTTTTTCCCTGTGGAACTTGGGTATTCAGAGGACCCACAATATCCATAGCTGCCCTCTGAAATGGCTCCTCAATCACAGGCAAAGGCATCAAAGGAGCTCTCACCTTGTTTCCTGCCTTGCCTAACTTTTGGCACTGCTCACGGGTCCTGCTGTACCCTGTTACATCTCTGGAAATTCCAGGCCAATATAAGTTTTGCATAATATGTCTCTTTGTACGTTTTATGCCCATATGACCTACAAAGGAAATATCATGGGCTATGGCTAGAAGCGCCAGAAGGTAGGGTCTAGGCACTGCCAACTGGTGTACTCTCTCACCTTCTAGCTCTCCCTCAGGGGTCCACTCTCTATATAGTAACCCTTTGTCCCAGTATACAGATTCCCCCTTCCCTTGAGAATCAGGTCCCTCCCTAGCTACCTGCCTCAGGCCTTGCAATGTAGGGTCTGAGAGCTGAGCCTGTCTCAACTCTCTCCCTGTAACCCTTCCCAGCTCCCTTTCCACAGGAATTCTGGCATCCTCTGACAGTGGTGTCTCACTATCAGCCAGGGTACTACTACTCACCTCTACCTTTGCAGTCACTCTGTCCAAGGGACCAACAGTACCCACAAGCAGCTGTGGCTCACATTCAGTCTTACTGCTACAAAGTAGCTCCCTTCCTGAAGTAATCACCTCACCAGTCCTGGCTGCAAGTATGCAGTCTGTCTGGGCCTCCCTCAGGCTAACAGACCCACATGCTTGTCTCCTAGCCTCACTGCATGTAATTTCATAAGTACATGGGACTGCATCATCCAAATCCTTCCCTCTCAGGACATCTGCAGGATGGTAGTTTCATACTCCTGTTGTCTCAAGACAACCTACTATTGGCATTTTGTCTTTCCCACTTACTGGCTCCCTTACCTTTGGTTCCCCACTTTGTCTTCGTGGACACCTGTATGCCACATGGCCACACTGGTTGCATTCAAAACATTTAACTCTAGCTCTTGGATGTGTACCTGGACTAGTGGCTTCCCATGCTACTGGCAGATTCTGTTGTGGCAGTCTGTGCTGCCCACCATGGGTTCCTTTAGACCCATGAGCAGTACTGGGGGTCCCCTTCCTGTGCAGGGCTGCCCTGCTTGCCAGGTATAGGTCTCCCTTCTTCCCCAACTCATCTGAACTAGCACATTGCCTATCAGCTAACCAGATCCTCATGCTCTCAGGCAAAGTGCTAAGGGATTGTTCCCTCACCAAAATGTCTGCCAGCCCTTCAAAAGTGGTGACCTGACATCCACTCACCCAGCTATGAAAATAAGTGCTCAGTTCAGCAACATATTCACACACACTTTCATCTGCCTTGCGCCAATGCTCACAAAACATTTTCCTATATATTTCAAGTGTTAGCTTAAAACATTCTAAAATACATTTTTTACAGCAGTATAATCAAAACAGACAGAATTGATAAAAAAGTTACAGCTTTCCCATGGAGTAAGGGGGTCAGGAACCGTACCCAGAGCCTTTGGTCAACACTATACTGTTTGCATACCCTCTCAAACATATGAATGAAACTATCAAAATTATACCCCTCTTTAAATTGTGGAAGAAATTTACTGACCTGTTGTGCTACTGGGGTCCAGTTACTCCATTCCCCATTACCTCCATGACTCTGGCGAAGAGTCAGCATTTCCCTCTCATGCCTCCTCTGACGATCCTTTTCTTCGGCTTCTATCTCCAAACGCCTGCCCTCCAACTCAAGTCTCTTTAGCTCCAGCTGGATTTTTAAGTCCACTGCAGAAAGGTTGAGATGTCCATTCTCCGAGGATATTGTATCTCCACTGTCAGTCTGATTGTTCTCCTGGATGCTGATTTCTGATGCAGCTGTAACCAAGGCTGTAATCAGGTCTGCCTTAGTCAGGTTTCCATGCACCAGTCCCCTAGCCTGGCACATCTCCACCAGCTGGCTCCTTGTCAGCTTTCCATACTCCTTTGCTGACATGTTGCCTGCCCACCCTGACTAACTAAGCTAACAAAATAAATAAAACAACTGTGATCTGAACTCTTGAGTATTCACTGCGTGGTTGATTTAGAGTACAAAACACCTTCAGAGATCACTGCACATAAGCTACAGAATTCACTCTGTCCACACCACTACAAGCCAATTTGTATTTGCCGACTACTTAATATGGGATGCGGATATCCCAACCACTGCAAACTACATGTAAGGTGGATATCCGAACCACTGCCACCACATGTGACGCCCATGCTCTGGTCCAGCAATCAAGGAGCCTCAATCCTCATCACTAACACCAGAGAGGACATCTCATATAGGAGAAAGGATAACAAATACACGCAGTAAAGTACAATTTCCCTTAAGTGCACACAGAGATCACAGACAGTCTGGGGCTGGTTGCTCCTCTGCTTTACAGGTCCCCACTAACACTCCCCACTGGCACAGCTATAGGGTCCAGATTTCAGCCTAGCTGGCAAGCTAAGCTCCAGTACCCTCTCTGTCCAACCAGTGCTTCGTGTCCCTGCCCAAGTAGCTGACACACACACACACACTTAGAGATAAGTATTTATACAACTTCACAGACTCTCCTGGGAAAGGCTAACACAGATTCTCCAGCTGTGCCCTTTTACCCAGACTATACAGTAGTAATTACTGCCACCACCAGCTAATAATTATCAGCTACCCAAAGGCCCTTAAAAGGGTGTCAAATTATTACTGTGCAATATTATTATCCGATTGGTAGTATAGCCCAGGGCTAAAGCTATAGGAGTGGCTTAGATAGTAAAGTCTATAAATATGCAATGTACTCTAGAGATTAACTTATCTCTACATAAACCAGCCACAGTTGAGAAGAGTTTAAAAATATTTAATAATAAATACTAAAAACACAAGACAATACTATTACGCCACAGTGCTATTCAAGAGTTCCGAGATCACATGGAAACTTAAAATAATTCCGTAGTACAGTTCTGACATAACAGAAAAACACTTAGTCTAATCTTTATAGTCCTAGCTATTTCTACAAGAAAACATACTTCTAAAGTAACCTACTTACATAGAGCAATGCAGTGCTGAGTTAGATGTCTGAAATCCAAATGATTAATAATCTCTGGTTCTCACTGTTTAAATTGTTATTGCAGTTCTCATAAACATTATATCATCTTTTTCACTTTCCTGGAGTTCCCAGGCTGACACGTTAACTACATTTACATTCTTAACATCCCCCTTTTGTTATCTTGCTGCTGGTCAGGAAAAGATCAATAAAATACATTTGCATGTTTAAGTCTAGCAATTTAACTCTTGGTTAAAACAATAGAAAAAATTTCTTCATCTAGACTATTCGGCACCACTGTTCCCTTGAAAGGGTCACCACATGCTTTTACTGGGTCAGTAGAGAGCACTGTTGCCACATTTTTGTAACAGCATTTCTTTACATTTAAAACAACAAGCTTGTAGCTTACATTTATATTTACAAATGATAGGATTATGCATCAAATTCTATTTGACTAGGCTGGCAGCCTTCACCCTTCTCTACCAGTCTTCACACCCCCACTTGTAAAAATGTTTCTTATCCAAGAAAGACCTGCTGCCTGACAACAACTATCTACTTGTTTCATGGGGAAAACATGATCAAAGTAAAAAAATGAAAAGCAAACAAGAAACAAGCTCAAGATACATTGCTTAAAGGATTACTGCACAGGTTATGGACCACACATGATAGATTGGCATTCTGTTTAGTTTACAGGAAAAGCCTGCAAAGATGACTGCAAGTCTCCAACAAATGTAATGAGCTTCTTAAAATAATGTAATCCTGTCCTTTATTACAAATACTGTCATATGCATTTCAATACCCAAGGCTTATATGTTATCTAGTTATGTAAGTATTCTCTGCATGGCAACAACAGAAAGGCTTTCAATGTTGGCAATTCTTTAACAGTGTGCTTATTAAAGCTTACTTGCATCTTATAATCGCAGACAAGCTTACCAGATAGTCATTAAAGCATTGTTACTTAAACACAGAGCAACAGGCACTTTGTCATACCTCTGAACCTCAGAGCAAGAAATCTGGGCAAATCCATACACAGAAGTGGGACAAAGGCCCAAAAATAAGGACAATTTTTAAATATTGCTCTTATAAACTCAGAAAGATAATAGAATAGTAGGTTTTGCATTAATATGAATTTTCTGAAGGGTATGAAATCTGAAACTCAAATGCCTTTCATTATTTTCTAACGTCAGTCTTTAATGATTTGTCACTAATTTGCCAATAAACCACAATTTTATTAAAAATGGACCACAAATGTGATGCAAAAATATAAAATAGCCACAAAATACAGCTGGGAACCTGTCAAAGAAGAGACACATTTTTAATATTAGTACTGCTAACTTGAGCAACTGACAAAATAAAAGACTCTACATGCATTTCTGAAATAAAAGTAATCTATAATTATTACAGTTATTTATTAATTGTAAACCCTCCACGTTTTCTTCCAAAATTGCCATTTTGCTGAGGGATTATTAGAGGAAGAGCAACATTTTGAGCAAAAATTGGGGAAAGTTGAGGGGTTTGGATATGCCTAATTCTATAAAGCAATTTATTTGCACGTACCTCTCAATCTGTTAATGCAGGAAATCTGGACAAGGCCAAATATATTGGGGGAACATATACACAGTACTAAAAAATGCTCTTGTATAAACTGAGACAGTTGATAGAATAACAGGTCTTGCTTTAGCATGCATTTTTCTGAAAGTTATGAAGTCTGAAGCTCAGTGTCTATCATTATTTAGTGACTTAATTCCTAAATGATTTGCCAGAAAGCCACACATTTTATGAGGAACAAACCAAAAATAAGAAGCAAAAATCTATTCATTCTGTGACACTCTGGACAGTTGAGAGGTATAGTTCAGCCAGGGCTGTCGTTGAGTTTGCCGCTCTTCCCCCTCACAAAATCATGGTCGAATAGAGCCTCCCCCATGCAGCCATTCTGATGAACCATTGGCTATTTCACCCCATGTACCATAAACACTAATGTGCATACTGCTTTACTTCTATGATGATTTGGACTTCATTTGAAAGTTTTATTTTGCATTTTACAACACAAACACCAAGACATCTGCTAAACAAAGCAATGCAGTCTCACAATGAAGACAGACTTAGCATTAAAACTTCTCTGCCTTTGAAACTCACATTCTTCGAAACAGCATTGAAACCCACATCCAAAGAAAATACATTTGGCTAGTGGCAGATAAAGATTAACTTTGGGCTATTTTCAAATGATAGGCCCCTTGCACACAAAACATACATGTGTTCTGTGATGCACCTTCCTGATTTCATTAAATTACATTCCTTGTATAATACAGTACAGTTGTTAGTGGGTGTTTTAAATTTATTGTTTTGAACATTTTTCCAGTAAACAATGAAACAAAATGCATGCACCAATAATGACAAACCTGCCCAATTGAGAACATTTCCATCATAAAAGTCTACTCAAACTTCTACAATCCACCAGTATCAGTAAATATGCGCAATCGCTACAGAAGTAAAAGTAATCTAATTCCACATCAAAAAGATCTATAACTAATGAAGAGGTTGCTGCTAGCAAACAACTTTATATTTCATTGTTTTATCTACAAATAAAGTGCCCGTTGCCCTTAAGGGATAAATTGCCTATATTACATTAACAAAATGATAAGCTAGTAATATTGCAATAGGGAAGGGATGGCAAATAACGGATGGGTTCATAGTTACTAGGTATCTTCGCCAAAGAGGACATTGTCAAGACGGCAGCATCCACCCCGTTTATAACACAGTGCAATATCAGCAATGCATCTACATACTGTGGGAGTAAAACCCACAGTCTTCTGCATCAAAAGCAAGTATACTACCTGTTGTGCTATTAACAATGCAAGCAGTCTCAACATAAGCAGCACTAAACTTCTCTTCCCCTGCAGCTCTCAGCTCCTTGTAAAATCTACTCGACACTCGGCTGTATCTCTCAACTTTGCAGCACAAGAAATCTGGAAAATACCAAAATGTATTAGGGAGGGACAAAAGCCCAAAAACCAGGGACACATTTTAAACATTGCTTGTATAATCTTGGAAAGTTGTTAGAATAAAATGCGGTGTTACCACCATACATTTCACTGCCAAGTCTTGAACCCAGGACCCTGTGACAAACAGTCAGAGCAACATACCACTATGCCAAAACAGCTGTTTTGGGAAAGAGAGGAAGACTGAATCTTAAATGGCTACCATTTACTGAATTCAGTTCTCACCATAGCTGTCAACCTCTTAGCACAAAACACCTGGACAAAGCCAGTAATGGGGGAATACAGTCCTCAAACACATTCATTGAATTCAGTTCTCACCATAGCTCTCATCCTTAGCACAAAAAACCTGGGCAAAGCCAATAATGGGGGAATACAGTCCCAAAAATAGGGACAAATTTCAAATATTCATCTTATAAACTTAGAAAATCGCTAGAATAAAACGTTTTGTATTACTATGTACTTTCTGAAGAATATGAAGTTTGAAATTCAAATGCCTGTCAATTTTATTTAACATTTGTTAACCAGAAAAGTCTGACTTGGAACAAAAGCCAATTTTCAGCAGAGGCCCAGGGAGAAACACTGCAGACACATGTCTTTGTAACATGGGAGGACACCAGAGCAAACCCACACAAACACAGGGAGGACATGCAGACTCCACACAGAAGGCACCCCAGCCAAGAATCAAACCAAGAACCTCTAACTGTGAGGCAACAATGCTACCACTGCACCATCAACTATTTAAGGGATTAAACACTCAGAAATCACAGATTTTACAAGGAGCAGAACAAAATATGAGGCATAAATCTCCAAATGTTTCACAAATGGTGGTGGGTAGGGAATTCAGGCTCTTGTTACCTGTAGCCAAGGTACAGAGTTCAAGCACCACCAGCAGGTTTCCTGAGTTCTCTCTAGCCGCCAGTACCCACTGATTGGGGCATTACACACACACACTGCAGCAATCCTTGAATCTCATAACTGTCAAATGCAGTTTCCATCCTGTGTTTGCGAATGAACCTGCAACAAGCTTGCTTCCCATGCAACCTGCAAAGTTATCCACAGCAAGACTTCTAAACTAGTAATCCACTGCACAGCTTTCCATCCTGTGTTTGCAAACGAACCTAGCTTTCTAAGCTCACATTCGTGCCAGAATGCACACTTCTGGTTTTGCTGCTGTTTCCTGGAATGGTCCAAGACTGCTGACTCTGCAGTCTGAGCCCCTTGTAGTCTACACGGTTAGCACCGCATAGACTTCTGGGGAATCAGCAGTCTGCTTCCTTCTTCCTGAATCCGGACTGGTAAGGCAGCATTCCGGATTCACTTTGTATGAAGGATTTGGAGGACTGGAGGACTGCACCATTGTGGTTCACAGCTGGGGGGGCTGCAGTCCTATATCACGAGCCCCACTGATGGGCAGACATGCTGAAATGCAGTCTAATTTGGGTGTGGAGGTTGGAGTCCCAAACCCAGGACAGTAGTGCACAATCCCTCTAGGCTCTTAGTGCCAAGGTTGTGTTCTGTGGATTATTCATTGAAACAGTGGGTTAAAGCATCTACTTCACATTTAGGTGGTAATGGTTGCCACAAGGTCATTGCACACTGTTCACTTACACAGGCACACCACTCTCTCTGTGAACCAATGTATCCCAGCACCCCTTTATCTACAGTAACTGCCTTTCACTCAAAGTATTATTTTGTACATTCACACACATGCACACAATTTCCAGGCAAGGCTGTTAAATCCTCCAAATCTACACAGCTTTCTTCATTGGCCTGTTAATACTGCGACCACTCTGAAAAACGTCAGAGACTTCCAGTTACTGGTATGCTCTGATTGTGCCTCTTGATATCTCTTTTACAGGTAGTCGGCTGAAGCAGTCTTGAAGACATGGCCCTTACAGCGTGTTATTCTTCAGTGTAAATGGTTATCCTCTTTTCAATTAAGCAACAGTATATATTGTAATAAATAAATACTAGCCACAATAGCTAAGAGATAATTAAAATAGGTTTTACTTAAATAATAAAGAAAATAGCACAAATGCCAAATAAAATATACATATGTTGGCACACAAGTAAGTTTAAAGTAAAGTACATTAAACATAGAATGCATACAGAAAAATCTAACTCTAGCTATCTAAGTTTTCTAGCTAGCTACTACAAGTAGTAGTTCTCTAATCATATAAAGGGTGATATTTGGTGGAACCTTATCATCTAATAGATTATTCACTAGCGGAAGTCCTTAGGTCTCTGATCTGGTCACTTCTCTTTGGCATCTTCTTCTCATATATGAAGATAGATGCTCAAGATTTTTGGTTTCCCAAATTTGCAGACAACTGCAAACTTGGTGCCATTATTGATTCCCTCACAAGAAGGGCAAGATAGAATCATCATCCGATGTTATGACTGTGGCCTTAGACTTAATGTAAATGCAGGGTAGTCACATTTAAGAAAAGTCTTTTTCACTGATTATCAGATATGTAAACCCCGCTAATGTTTCATACAGTTATTATAAAATCTAGACAATTTTGTTGATGGTTAATGTACTTCAGTCATCAAATATCAGTTACAGTAAGGAACTATAAAACGAACGAGCAAAAACAAACTACTAAAAAATGAAAATAGAGAAGAAACCACGCAGTAGCACAAACCGAAATGAGTAAGCGCTTTTCGTTTATTCCAATAAACAAACTTCTTCAGATCAAGTAAAACAAAAAATCACAGTTTAAATACTCTCTGGGCTGGTACTTACAAAGTCAATTAACTACTTAAAGTGAAAGCTCATTATCAAAACACATCCTGCTAAAAGCACAACTGAACTTAAAAACAGATTTAGGAGCGAGAAGTAAAAATCTAAGTGGTAAAACTAATACTGCAACTAGCATTATTTGTAATAAAATATCTAACCTACTACCATACTAACGAGGCAAACAAATATAAGAAAATAATAAAGAAATGATAAAAAACTAACTGGTATTTGTACACCAAAATTAAATACTGATACCTATATTAACACACCAAACTGTATGTGATATAACACATCTGATGTGAAAAAACAAGTTGTGTAAGTAAATGATACACCAACGTGGAACTTTAAAACCTGAGCAGGCAAAACGCATAGAATGACTAAGGAGTACACAGAAACATTAATACAACAAAGTCATACTAGTATAACAAATAACCTTACTTAGCCTACCTATTGAGGCCCCTTAACTTAAGGACACTACTTAAAGAACAATTCTCATTCAATCCTGGTGTGCTATATGCATTAAGTCTGATTTGCCAAAACAGCTCTCACTCTTCTAACTTGAGTGGAAGAGGGGCATCTCTAAAATCTTGTGTGATTTGGTCTATAATCAAGAATTTGAACGTGTGGTTAGAATAGACTTAAATATATTTAGCTAGTGTGTTTTCCAATTTTTGCTTCCTGATCCCATAAGTATGTTCATAAATGCGATCACGTAGGCATTGTTCTGTTTTCCCCACGTAGAAAGCTGAACAGGTTTGGCACATAGCTAAATAAATCACCATTCTAGAATTACAATTGGCTCTTACGTTCAGCTTATATTCATGGTCATGTACTTTGAATCTATTAGATTCTATAATATGTTGACAAAAATTACACGCCTGACATTTAAACATGCCATCTAAGTAAGGTTATTTGTTATACTAGTATGACTTTGTTGTATTAATGTTTCTGTGTACTCCTTAGTTATTCTATGCGTTTTGCCTGCTCAGGTTTTAAAGTTCCACGTTGGTGTATCGTTTACTTACACAACTTGTTTTTTCACATCAGATGTGTTATATCACATACAGTTTGGTGTGTTAATATAGGTATCAGTATTTAATTTTGGTGTACAAATACCAGTTAGTTTTTTATCATTTCTTTATTATTTTCTTATATTTGTTTGCCTCGTTAGTATGGTAGTAGGTTAGATATTTTATTACAAATAATGCTAGTTGCAGTATTAGTTTTACCACTTAGATTTTATGTATGGTTGTTTGAACCACTTGCATAGTACTGATCTATGAACCAACAAGAATGGATATTTTCAAGGTAGTATAATGTATATTAGACTTGGGGGGGGGGGCACTTTCTCACAGTCTCCATGTGTGTTTTCACCAAGTGCTCCAGTTTCTACCCACTTCCTGAAGACATGCTGTAAATGAACTGGTGATTCTCTAAAACTGCCCATAGTGTGAATGTCATATAGGATAATTCTGTGTGTGTGTGTGTGTGTGTGTGTGTGTGTGTGTGTGTGTGTGTGTGTGTGTGTGTGTGTGTGTGTGTGTGTGTGTGTGTGTGTGTGTACATTCACATGCACATGTGCATATGTTTTAAAATGGGCTGCTACCCAACTAGGACTAGTTTCTCTTCCTTGTGCAACATCACACACCAAATGATCTACAACCATGAAGTGGACTAAGTGAATAATCAGAGACTCAGAGGGGGAGAAAGAGTACAAAAGTACAACTTCAAAGGAAGACAGGTTGTTACTAAAGCCACCTTGCAATTTACCCTTTTAATGTATTGATTTAAATAGTGTAGCATCTCAGATGACTGGTAACTGTCATTGAATCTTTATTTGAAAGCCTGACAAACAGCAAGTCCCTGTTTCTTTAAGCAATCAGTGAAGTTTGATCCCATTATTCTAGGCAACTGAAACAGAACCAAAGTATCAGACCAAGTGGTGGTGGATGGTGTAAGAATATCTTGAGACTTTTGGTCTGTGATGTCAGTGATTTCCAAGATGTCCAGTGCTGATAAACACATTTCCTACTCTTGGGAGTTAGTTAATAAACTTCATTTAATGTATACTGTGAAATACATATAATCCCACAACTGGGCAGCATACATCCATTTATCCAACTATTCACAGGCCTGCATGGCTGACATGTTTTATTGCACCAGAAAAGACTCACACCAGTCCATCTTAGCTCTAGATGCAGATACGAGAGGGTGCTGAAAAGTTCTAAGCCCAACCAAGAAGGGAATGGCGTGGAGACATGAAACTTATAAGTTATTCAACATATTTTCCCCAATGTTCAATACACTTGGCACATCATGTCTGAAGTTTCTGTAACCCTGCCAAAAAAAGTCTGAAGTCTGGTCACTGAAATACTGCTCCACTGCTGCATTCACCTCCAAATCACTCAGAAATTGTCACCCTTTCAAACACTTTTTAACATTTTGAAACAGGAAATAATCAGATGGCGCAAGATCTGGTCAGTAGGGTGGATGATCTGTGCATTCAAACCCCAATTTCATCAAAACATCCATCGTTTTGCCAGCCTTGTGAACAGGTGCATTGTCTTGGAAAAAGAGAACTCCTTTTTGCAACTTCCCTCAACTTTTTTCTTTCAATGCCTCCTTTAACCAGCACAGCAAGTTACAGTAGTATTCTGCATTAACTGTTTGGCTCCTAGGAAGATAGTCATAACAACACCTTTCTGATCCCAAAACACTGTGACTATGACCTTTCCTGATGACTTTTGGGTCTTGAACTTCTTTGGCCTTGGTGAACCTGAGTTCTGCCATTGCATGGACTATTGTTTTGTCTCAGGATCATAGTGGTGTAACCATGTTTCATCAACAGTAACTAGTGGTTCCAAAACGTTGGCACCAGCTTGAGGAAAATACTGCAATATCAACATGGAAGTGTCCACTGGACAACTTTTCTCATCGGCAATCAAACATTTGGGCACCCGCTTGGTTGACAGCTTCTGCAAACTCAGATGCTCATGGATTATAAACCCAACACATTCCCTAGATATCTTTAGTGTCACAGCAGTTGTTTTAGCTGATATTCACTGATCTGCCAAAATCAGGTCATGGACATGGTCAACAATTTCAGGAGCTGACACTGTTTGAGGCCTCCTAGACCTCGCTGCATCTTTGGTCTTGAAATCTCCACACTGAAAGTTTGCACACCACTTCTTCACAGTTGAATAAGTAGGGCACTTGTCACTCAATGTTTGCATCATACATTCATGGATTTCCTTTGGAGTTTTCTTCTGCAGGAATAGGAACTTCATGACAGCTCAGAGATCCACACTTGAAAATTCCACACTTTTCATTGACATGGTTCAATGATCTGAAACAATGTCAAAACATAGCATTACAATTCTGCAAACCAGCACTTTACAAGACGAAATAACCCTCTTTTCAGCTACAGAGGCAAAATAATACTCAAAATTTAGAAAGTTGGTTGGGCTTAGAACTTTTCAGCACCCCCTCTATCTCGCCACCTGGTCCATCCATTGGCCTACATTCCTCCAGTAATACAGTATGCATTCAGAAGGGTTTTGTTTTCTTTCAGATTAGAAAAAAAAACTTTTCTGGGGAGGTGCCGTACAGTTCACAATCATTCTATAGTACTTCTGGGGCAGTGTTAAGGTAATCAGCCCTAGTGACAGTTCTCTAGAATGAGAAGACAAACATGCCCTATATAAAAAAAAAATCATACTTTAAAAACTAATTCACAAAACTCTTAGCATAGTATGAAATTAGGTCTCTTCAGGAATAAATTGATCAAAAAGAGTTCAAGGTGGTCACAGCTCAGAGTCCTGCACATTTATGGTTCCATGCAAAAAACAGCGACATGCAGGAATACTTTAGGAAAATGTCAAAACCATTGCAGCCTGATATGAAACAAATTCATATCACTACAGACACCTGAAACAGCTTGTCAGGACACAGTGTTATGTTTAAATGAGGCCAGCTCAGTTTGCTACCTTCAAACTTAGAAAAAGACTGAAATATAGTGGTCTGCTTTATAAATGCAGTGTGTTAGTAGTAATTAGTCTAAGCAAGAAAGCCATTAACACAAAACTATATTGACAAGGATTTTAGGATCAAAGAACAAAAAAGACTGTAAGCATTACAGTGAACCTACACTTAACTTGAGCAGACTCAGATGAACTGTTATGTCAACTGCAACACAATAACAGTGATAGAAGGCAATTGACGATAAAAGATGTGCTGCAGAACATACCAAAAATTCCATCAACTATTCAAAGCATTTCATGGTCTTAACCTTTGGTAAACAAATATTCAATGTCTTTGCAACGATAAGCCTGCCCCCTTATCTGTTATGGAAGGGCTGCACCCTCCCATATTCTTACTAATTTTATAGTGCAACTCTTAAGGTTATATAGCCTTTGAGGATAAGAAATATTTTGTTTTACAGGAAAGTAGAGTACCACCTTTCTTTTATGGTGGCTCTGAATTAGTATGAGAATATAAATATTCTAGTGTTCTTCTCCATCCATCTTTTATTCTTGGTGCTTTTTATCCCTATGTTTGCTGATCTTCAAGTCTCCCCCATAAGACTAATCTTGTTCATCCATGTAGGAGGGACATTACCCAGTACAGAATGGAGTGAGGTAGCCATGATGGATCTTTTTTCTCCTCTCCATCTCTTGTAGGGTTAGCACATCTTCATTCCTGCTCATGTAAGTCCAGCTTATCCCCATTGACTGAGGCCATATGATGACCTATATTGCTTGTCCCTGTGCACCACTTTAAGTGCTGGAGTGGCAGAAGAGCCAGATGGGAACAGCTACAACTTCCCTTCAGGATGTGCAAGACATAGCTCCTCATTTCCCATCCCTTCTTCCCCAGAAAATATAGTGCCCAAGGTGCTACTCAAACTTGAGTTTTTGGATTGCAAGTCAGAGCTTTACCTCTCTGCACCACAGAAACAGGTTCTTCCCAAGTGATCATTAATCTTTCACCTACATGTTGAATTCTCTGCTTCTAAAACTGTTAACCTTCTGAAGCTCACAAAGAAACAAACTTTTTACTCATACAATACAAAAAAAGCCACTGCTAATGATATCCTAATACCTACATAAGAATACTCCCTTCTTTCCGCTTCAGTGATTTCTCAAAACAGAGTTATCCACAACATATCCTTTCACTCTTCTGAACTCACTTTCCACACTGCCCAAAAGAGCCCACTTTCTCTTTCTTGTAGCTATAAACTAGTACTTCTAAACTTCTGTACCCCACTTGCTCAAAAGGCATACACAGTATCAGTCCACCATCACTCTGAACACATAGCTCAAAAACAGTTTTAAACCCCCTTCATAGCACTACTAAACAGTCTTCTACAAACTTGCTCTAGCAGTAGGGAACTCCCTTTTCCTGAGATTAGAAATGTTTTTACTTACTCTTCTTGTTCTGTAGTAAAACACTTCTAAACCATTTATCTGAATTTTCACTATGTAAATTAATTAATCTATCTCCCTAACCCCCTTTCACTCACAACTGCTTGCAGTCTACTAATGTCAAGTAATACCTTCTTTTCACCATCTTGGTGAGACCCATCTCTTTCTCATCCTTACATTGAACTAGCACACTTTTGACATTTCCAGTTTCAGTCTTACTACAACTACTTCTTCTACTATTGATTATTAGTTTAAAAATGTTTATGTAACTCTTTTACTACTTGCCAGGCTTTGACTATAAAGAACGTAAACGTCTACTTGTTGATTCAATAATCAATTGTATGACAGATATGTTTTGCCCCACTGGCCTGGGTCATAGCTAAAAAGGATGGTGTAGTGGTGCAGTAGTAGTGTTGTCGCCTCACAGCAAGAGGTTCTCTGGTTCAATTCTCAGCTAGAGTGCCTTCTGTATGGAGTCCTCATGTGTTCCCTGCGCTCATGTGGGTTTTCTCCAGGTACTTCAGTTTCCTCCCACATTACAAAAACCTGCATCTGGATTGTTTCTCCCTGGGCCTCCACTAAAAATTGGCTTCATTCCAAGTCAGACTTTTCCGGTAAGCAAATAATAAATAAACAAATGATAAATAAAAAATGATTATTGGACTATCCCAACTGTCTGCTTAAAAAAATAGTAGGTAAATACTTATTTATTTTTATTTATTTAATTCCATTGGTTGACTGGGATAGTCTGAAAGGGCTGGGAGCCCCTTTCAGTAGAATCCCACGGAGAAAAGCTCCACATACAGTACATTTTCACTGTTAACACTATTTATACTTGCATGCACCATTCTGTAATCTTGGTCATACACTGCACAGTAACTCAAGTGTCATATTTACACTCTGAAATAGTACATAAATAGGATTACACAGGTGTCATATGAATGTAGTCTATATAAGCTATAGAGCTGAAGATGTAATCCCTTCAATGTGTCCTGCTTGGGTTTGCCATAAAGACCTCTTCTCAGTGGGACTCTGCCTGGCAGTCCATCTATGGCAGTGCATTACTCTGAGTCATCAACACAGAGGAGCAATGGCTGAACTCCCAGGATCTCTCTGGTTGCCAGGATTCTCACTCTTTTATATTAAATTATCTCAACTACCTTGCAAAGGAACTTATCTTCACCCACTTGCATCCATGATCTCATCCAATTGGTCATGATCCAAAGTCTGTGACATACAGGGGAGATGAAGATATAGACTGAACGATAATCTTCATCCTAAGAATCCACTCAGTTTTCACCAGCATAGCTCAGTACACCCATAGAAGGGCTGTCACTGCTGCACAAATTTACTGGGTCAAGCTCCCAATTCCTTCTAGCCTCATTCATAAAAAAAAAAAAAAAAAAAAAAAAACAAACAAGACACTTAAACTCTTCCATCATAGGTGGATGCTGTTCCCTCACCTGAAAAGAGCAATCCACTCTTTCCTGGGAGAGAACCATGACCTCTGATTTGGAAAGGGATGCTTCACATTCAGCAGCAAATCACCCCAGTGCATGCTGGAGATCACAGTTACTTGAAGCTATGAGGACATTGTCATCATTTGCATGCTTCAGAGATGTAATCCTCACATTCTAAAAACATACACTCTTCAGTTCTTAGCTGTGTCGCAATATCCTATCCATGAAAATCACAAACAGGAGGGGATGTCCACCATGAATGCCCCTGACAATGTTGAAAATGTGGACACAATTCTCATTCTTCAAGCTCAGGGACTGAATGGCATGCAACAGTGAACCTCAGACCCCATAATGTTGTAGCATTTCTAATAAGATATTCTAGGGTACAGCTGGTCCCTAAGGCAAATTCGTGAGAAATTTTCTGCTTGTGTTAGAGTCAAACAAATGATTGCTTGAGATTGCTGTGTGCTGCTGTGGTGATTTTCTCCTTTCCCCAATGATGTGTGGCCGTAGAGTTAGTACATATAAATTTAGGGAGTGTGGGGAGTTTGTAGGGGTCTTTCAACAGTGCAAAATGTGAGCTTTAAACTGTTCCATTACTTTGTAGTAGGCAACTTTTTCAAATTGAGGATGTATAACCCAAGTGATCAGGTTTCACTTTTCATAGAAGCTCTTGGGAACACAGTCATATGCCTTCTCCAAGTCAACAAAACACATGTAGTCAGTCCTTCAATGTCTAGGGAAGGGCAAAAGTTAATCCAGTGCTCATGAAGAAGAAAGAATCCATACTTTTCTCTTGAATCAGAGGCTTAAATGTTAAGTCTCCTTACTAGCACCTTGGCATATGTTTTACTAAAAAGGCTCACATGGACTCTGCTACACTTTGCTATGAGGGAAAGGTTAGTTTGCTTTTTATTTATTGTATTACTTTATTGCCTTTTTCTATTTTGAATACTGTGATTTGTTTTTACTTTGTGTTTTACTTGTATTCTTCTTTTAACTGCATATTAGAAATTGAAAAGAGACCACAGCTGTGTCTCTTGTGAGTCAGGCAGAACTTTTTTCCCCACCCTCCTACCCGGTTACGGTAGTGTTCTTAAATACCACTGTCTTTTCTAATTGCCTTCCTCTTATATTAATTTGACCATATATCTCATTTCCTCTCTGTTTTTACTGGCTTGTGTGAGTAAACACAAAATTATAATTTTGTGAAATCACTCTCCTTCAACTATTTAAATTTATTGGCCATCCTACTCTATTCCATAGTACCAGAATACAAAAGTGACCACCCCCTTTTAATCTCTCTTGCTGTTTTAAAAATAGTGACTCTCCGCTAAAACTTAACTTTTTAGGCAGGTAAAACTTAAGTTACCTAATTTCACATCTAACTCTGCTAGTGCACACTGCAGTGTTTAGGATAAACCATTTTTTTCATCTTACCTTTAAGCATCCCTGTGACTAGCACTTGCTTTAAAACCTGCTGGAAAGCACTAGGAAGTCTTAAACTGATACAAGTACTCAACTCTATTTGTTAATAAGGAGAAATTAATCATAGGCACTAAACAGCCTATAATTGCAAAGTACCTTGCTAAGGGAAAACAGCTCTTGTACTTTACAAAAAAAAAAGCACCAAACCAGGCAAGTCCAAGGATCAGCTTCCGATGATTTCTCCTGTTCACCTGGTGAATCTGGGCATACTGGGGCAATGCAGCAATTGCCTTATGTACACAGACAACCCTCTCCTCCTACCACCCAACACTACAACCTGTGAGAGATGCACTTACATAGCCAAATTGAAAGCAAAGCTCTCTCCACCCAAGATTGTGCTAGACAGACAAGAGGAGAAGGTTAACACTCGCACTACACCTCAAGCAACACGTAGCCCTTCTAAACCCACACCCACACATAGCAACAATAAACCCACATTTATGGAGGCCCTTAACAGTAACCTCCCCAAGCAACAAGGCCCTCCAAAGCTGAAATGCAAACAAACACCAATCACAACCAAAGTGTCACATAGCTCACAACATCAGTGTGCCACCCAACAACAGCCCCTAAAGCAAGACAACATACCAAACGCTTTAGTCATAGGTGACTCTATAGTCAGGCACACTGATGTCTCACTCACCAGGCTGAACAAGGTGAAAATTACAGTCAGCTGCCTGTCAGTTGCCAGGATCCGCCACATAACGCATGCACTCAAGTCACTCCACAACAAGTACAAATATAACTCTGTCATTGTCCATGTTGGAGTGAATGACTTGAGACGTACCTCCCTGGACTACATGAAAGGAGACATGGAAAAGCTCTTGGATCATGTGGCCCAGGCAGGTATGACCCTAGCCCTGAGTAGCATCCTGCCTTCGCCCAGAATGATACCACAATATAAGGACAAAAAGACTGACTTCAACAATTGGCTAAGCTTCTGGTGTCATTCAAAGGGGATCCAGTATCTGTCTGCCTGGGATGACATGATCGACAGACCACGATGCTTTGACAGAGATGGCCTGCACCTGTCGCCCCTGAGATTCAGGTTAATGGCTAAGGCTCTTGCCACCCCATATAGTGCCTTTTTTAGGCAAAGTTCAAAGGACAAAACCACCACCATAACAGGTACAAGCATGCAAAATCTGAAGGTAATGCTACTCAATGCTATAAGTCTAAACCTCAAAATGCACTCTCTCGAGGCACTCCTAAAAATGGAGAACATTGATATCTGTGCAGTAACTGAGACCTGGTTCAAGGCTCCAGAGAACACCCCTGCAATACCAGACTACAACTCTTATCACACTTTTCGGCCACCATACCAGGACCAAAACACTAAAGGTGGAGGAGTGTCCATATTCATCAAGGATATTCACAACACCAGGCTAGTTGCCCAACACAATGCATCTGAAATTCTCCAGGTGCAACTAACACTAGGTAAAACTGCAATCCAAATTGTAGCTTGCTACAGATCCTCCCACCATGCCCCAAGATTCTCACTACACCTTTATAAACATACTGGAAAATATTAAGATACAACCAAACACCCTAATGCTGGGTGATTTTGACTACCCTGCCATTAACTGGGAAAACTACTTGTGTACCAACACCTTTGCCCAACGGTTTTTGGAATTCATAAATTCCAACACCCTGGATCAACTAATCCTTAGTCCCACCAGGGGCGCCAATATCCTAGACCTGGTCATTACCAATATGGGAAATCGATTCTCCACACCTATGGTCACCCCCTCATTGGTCAGCTCTGACCATAAGCTAATCACCCTTGACATCCACATCCCACCCCCCCCCCAGTAAGGAAACCTCCGTAAAAAAGTTCTCCAAAGCCAACTTCATGCTACTCAAGTCAGAAGTGACAAACTTCATGACACCCACGCAGATGGAATCTGAAAGGTCGACTGCTGAATCCTACACTAAGGCACTGTATGAGCACATCCACTCATGCATGAATTGTGCCATCCTCAAAAGAACCAAGATGCCCTCCTCCAAAAAAAGGAAGCCAATCTGGTGGTCCCCTGCCATAAACAAACTTTACAACAAAAGGAAGAAACTGTTGCAGAAAAGAGGAAAATCCCAGGATGCAAAAAACTCCCTTACCAGCCTCAGTAAGAAGCTGAGATCCCTCATAAAATCCTCCAAAGCTAGTTACGAAAATAAAATTGCCAAAGATTCCAAAGACAACCACAAGGCATTCTATAGCTCTGTCAAGAATCTAAATGGCAATGCTCAGATCTGCTCTGAGCTACAACAGAATGGTGTTAAATATACTGATCCCAAGGATATTGCCAATATCCTGGCAGATCGATTCAGTGCAAACTTCACCCCCTTCTCACCCCTAAAGGGCCCATCTCAATATTGAAAGATTTCCAAATCATGGTAATAATGGCCACATGGGTAAAAAATGCACTCTCCAAAGCTTAGAATACAGCATCCATGGGACCAGACGACATCCCAGGCTGTGTACTACATGAACTACAAAATGAACTGGCACCTCACCTAAGTGTCATGTTTAATCATAGCCTCACCGCAGGCTTCATACTCACTGAGTGGCACACAGCTACAGTTATCCCACTCCACAAGGGGGGATCCACCTTGGATCCTGGGAACTACCGCCCCATCAGTCTGTTGAGCCTGATCTGCAAGGCCATGGAACATATTATCATGGAACTTATAAACAAAGACATTGGCAACCTTTAAACACTGGACCCCATGCAGTTTGGGTTTGTGAAGGGCCGATCTTGTCTCCTGAAACTGATTGACTTCTTCAAATCAGTCTCCAGAGCCATGGACAAGGGTAAGGTGGTCCACACAGCCTATCTGGACCTCACCAAGGCCTTCGACACCATCCCCTACTCTGGAATCATAGATAAACTTATTAAGCTGGGCATTAATCCCTGCGTCACTCAATGGTTCACCAACTGGCTTACTGACAGAACCCACACTGTAAAAGTAACTGACTCCAAATCCAGCTCCAGACAAGTGACAAGTGGAGTACCTCAGGGTTCAGTCCTGGGACTGCTCTTGTTTGGCATCTACTTCTCTGAAGTACAGGCCAACACTAAGGGACTCTGGCTAACAAAGTTTGCAGATGACTGCAAACTGGGAGCCATTACTGAATCCCCAAATGATGTGGATATTCTACAAAAGGGCCTTACAGAAACAGATGTTTGGTGCCAGAGCCATGGGCTCAAGCTCAATGCCAAGAAATGTATAGTTATCCCCTTTGGGAAAAAACATGTACCCATGAATTACCACATAGGTGGCAGTACACTAAACACCAAAAGTGTGATAAGAGACTTAGGGACACAGGTGGACAGTGGTCTCACCTTCAATAACCACATCACCACAACAGTCAGGAAATCCTTCTATGTGGCGCACCTCATCATTAAGGGCTTTTCATCCAGAAAAAAGGATGTCATTGTCCCACTGTACTCATCCCTCATTAGACCCATTATAGAATACAATGCCCAGTTTGGTATGTACCTCTCAAGACATCTGCAACAACTGGAAAGGCCGCAGAAATACCTCACTAAAAGAATCACAGGCCTAAAGCAGATGCCCTATGCTGACCATCTAAAAAGCTCCACCTATACTCTGTCTCATATTGTCTACTCAGAGGCGATCTCTGCTTAACATACAAGGCCATGTCAAACCCACATTTGTTGGACATGCTACACTTAAAGAAATCCCAATCCCTCAGAGACACATGCTCCAGGGATCTAAACCTTGTCATCACAATGAACAAAACATGCTGGAGGGATAGGTTCCTGACCCAGAGACTCCCCAGACTCTGGAATAGACTGCCCATACATGTCAAGCATAGCACCTCTTTGCCCCTCTTAAAAAAGAACCTTGATGATTGGATGGGAGACAGGAAATTCATCCTGGGATCACATCAGTCACCCTGCTAGACAAGGATCCAGGGAAGTAAATACTGTGAGAAGAAATAGCCAGGGAATTGGTATGGTTATGCTTGTATAGGCCCTAGGGATGATGGTCTAGTACCAACCTATGAACCTATGCTTTCCCAGGGAGACTTGGGAATATGATCCCTCGATAGCTGGAACACATACTCCTGTCCTTTTAGAAAATAGAGATCACTACTCCAGTTTACCAATCCAGAAAGTACTATCACAGCCTTCCACACAGCACTGAAAAGACATGCATGTGAGCTACTGCACCCTAACCATATCCAGCACCTACATCGCTTCCAAATGGATTTTATGCACTTATTTAGCCTTGTCACAGAACAAATACTGAATTCCTGCAGTGATGTTGCCTGCTAAAATGGATCCAATTCTACCATCTGCTTCTGGCACTAGATCCTTACAGGAGGCCATATTAAGGTTTCCTTATAGTACTCCTTCCACTTCTCAGCAATGATCACAGTTAAGGCCAGTGTTTCTCCACTGCTAATGAAAATAGCTCAGACAATACCCCAGCTCTCTCTCCTCTACAATCAGCTGGTTTGCAAGAACCTCCTTTGAAGTCATCCAAAAATCTTTCTTCATGGCCTTTCAAAGTTCTCCCACACCCAGCATTTCAATTCAATAATTACATCAGCTTCTGTCTTCTTGGCTTTTTGGCATCAGTGAAATCTAGGGACTTTCTCACACTCCCACAGCTAGGAGTGGATTCTAGGGATCCTGCCATGTCAAGTGCAAACTACGTTTTGAACACAGCTCCTTGCTACTGCCTCAGCTACTGAGGTTTTGAACAGTGCCCATTCACACTTCATGTCCCTGATATACCCAGTTATATGGGACAAGTTCAAACAGAGGTGGCTGTTGAAGAAATCCTACACAGAGTTATGGGTTAGGCATTCTCAAGATATGTTTGGGTTTCATGAGTCTATCCTGCTGCTGCCCCAAATATCCAACTCAACTCACTACCAGTGATCACTTCACAGCTCGCAGCATACAAAATAATCTCTGAGGTCTGATGACATGAACACAAAGTTGATAATTTACCTTTGGTCCAAAGTACTCTTGTACCAAATTGCATAACAAATAGCCAGACAGACATCAATCTAGAATGACCCCCTGATAGTTCACTTAAAGAATCTGAGCTTTCTATCTAGAGCAGACAGACCACTACCCATCTATGCAGTCAGGCCTGGAGGTGATGTTACAGCTGGATGGCCAATGTAGCCTGGCTGTGCTAAGCACAGAAATGGCTATATGATGTTGTCATGTGACCTCACCACACATAAGACAAAGACAAAGGTTGGTGGTGAGATGCAATTCCAATCATGTGGTAGGCAGCAGCAGGACTTTTAAAGTTGATATATAAAAATAATAAAAATAAAATAAATACATTTATAGAAAACATAGTGAGGTGAAGCCTCCAATGTGAGAGATGAAAGAGAGCTTGCTTCTCTCCTTTTTTTTACATTATAATTAGGTGGTGTCTTTTTTATATGTTTATTTACCAAATAGCATTCATAGGTTAGACATTATTTCAACATTTCAGTTTTTTGCACACTTTGTATTTCATGAGAAAACAAATGCATAACAAAAGTATTCAATTGTATTTATTACTGCTTGGTTGTAACTTGATTAAAGTGTAGCTATCATTCTAAGTCTTTTGGATTAAGCACTTGGGCTTCAGACCAGTTGTTTTACATTAGGAAGGTTTGTGGCAAGCACTGTGGTGGCAGGACAGGTAGCTTTCATCCTTCTAAGTTGGGAACTGCTGATTGAGAGCCCAGTGTCCAAGTGTATTAGTTCTGGTTTAGGCACTTGGGCTTCAGGCCAGTTATTTTACATTAAGAAGGTTCGTGGTCTGCACTCTTGTGGGAGAAGAGGCTGGACTCTGCCCTTCTGAGCTGGGAATTTCTGGTTAAAGGTTTATAGTGCCTGAATATTTGAACTGTATCTTACTGAAATTGGTACACCTTGTTTGCTCTAGCATAGACTAGATCCAGGCCTGCTGAATCTAGCTTTGTTTATATGCTTGTTGTTTGTTTGCTTGTTATTTCCCTGGAAGCTAATTCCACCTAATACGCGGCTTCTCAGCGCTTCTGTGGATCACAAGTGATATCTGCATTGCTTACTGTACTTATTTCCTTGTTTCACTTGAAAGAAAGTTACTGTTTGTCGTTTTTGCATTTAGTTACTTGTAACACATTGCACTCAAGTTACCTGGCACTTGCTCACTAAAGCAATTATATAAGTCAGCACTAAAAATTAAAAGCATTACACCCTCACTCCCCACTGGCCCTTCTTTTCAATTATTAAGGAATTCCCAATATTATTCTAGCATGTCCAAAGGTCAGTTGTCAATCTCCTCTCTGGTCCAGCTGGTGAATCTGGGAATCTTGAGGCAATGTTATAACTGCCTCATGTACACAGACAACCCTCTCCTCCTCCCACATAACACAAATACTTGCGAGAGATGCAGCTATTTAGCCAAACTGGAGGCTGAGCTCTCTCAACTCAGGACTGGCAAGACCAGACAGGAGGAGAAGGCAACTACACACACCACAAAACCAGCCTCACATAATGCTACCACACCACTGAATCAAACACATAAACACACAAAGACATATTCGGAGGCTCTGAGTAAAATTTACCTAAACAGCAGAGGCCTCCAAAGCAGACACCCAAACAACTGCTACCTCAAGACACCCCACAAGCAACACATAAACCACAAAAGCAGTGTGCAAAGCAGTCACAGCCCTTAAAGCCAAATACAACACCAAACATACTTGTCATAGGTGACTCCATAGTCAGACACACTGACGTCCCCCTCACCAGGCTGAACAAGGAGAGGGTCACAGTAAGCTGCCTATCGGGCGCTAGAATCCGCCACATAACACAAGCACTCGGGTCACTCCACGGCAAGTACAAATATGACACAGTCATTGTCCATGCTGGTGTGAACGACCTGAGACATACCTCCCTGGACTACATGAAAAGAGACATAGAGGAGCTTTCTGATTATGTAGCCCAGGCAGGTATGACCCTAACCCTGAGCAGTATCCTTCCTTCACCAAGAATGATGCCACAATATAGAGACAAGATGATCAGCTTTAACAATTGGCTTAATGTCTGGTGTCATTCAAAGGGGATCCAGTGTCTGTCTGCCTGGGATGACATGCTTGACAAGCCACGCTGCTTCGCAAGGGACGGCTTGCACCTGTCACCCCTGGGATTCCGGATATTGGCTAAGGCTCTTGCCACCCCTATAGTGCCTTTTTTAGGTAAGGCTCAAATTCTAAACCTACCACCCTAGAAAACAAAAATGGGAAGAAACTGAGGGTAATGCTGCTCAATGCCAGAAGTCTAAATCTCAAAATGCACGCACTCGAGGCCCTTCTCAGTATGGAGAACATCGATGTCTGTGCTGTAACTGAAACCTGGTTCAAGGCTCCTGAGAGCACCCCAGCACTATTAGGTTTTACCTCATATCATGCATTCCGGCCCCAAAACCCGGACCACACCACAAAAGGAAGGGGTGTATCCATATTCATAAAGGATACCCACACCTCCAGGTTGGTGGCAACGCATGAAGCTTCGGAAACCATCCAGGTGCAACTAACCATAGGCAAAACTGCTCTACAAATTGTAGCATGCTACAGGCCACCCTCTCAAACTCAGGAACACCACACAGCCTTCCTGAAGACACTGGAGGGTATAAATGTATCTCCAAACACCATCATATTGGGTGACTTCAACTACCCGAATATAGACTGGGAACATTACTCAAGCCCTAACTTTCTAGCCCAACAGTTCCTGGAGTTCATAAATTCAAATGCCATGGAACAGCTAGTCACTGTTCCCACGAGAGGAGAAAATATACTAGATCTCATTATCAGAAACATGGGGACAAAATGCTCCACACGGAAGTATATCCCTCATTGGTGAGATCTGATCATAAACTAATCTCACTGGAAATCCACATCCCCCTCACCCCAAACAAAAAAGACCACAGTGAAGAACTTCTCTAAAGCAAACTTCACACTACTCAAGACTGGTGTGGTATCCTTCAAGGCCCCTGAGACAGTGGAAACCACAACCCAAGCTGGAAGCCCTTACAAATGCCTTCTATGAACACCTCCAGGACTGCATGGATCAGGCAATCCCAAATAAAACCAAGACTCTTTCAACAAAGGGCAAACGTCCAGTCTGGTGGACCCCAGCCATTAACAAACTTTACAATAAGAGGAGAAAGCTATTACATGACAGAACAAAATCCATAAAAGGAAGTCACCCCTGATCATTATTAGTAAAAAAATACGAGCACTCATAAAATCAACTAAGGTCAATTTTGAGAGAAAAATTGCCATGGATTCAAAGGACAATCATAAGGCCTTTTTCAGCTATGTTAGGAACCTGGGTGGAAACTCCCAGATATGCTCAGAATTAGTCCAAAATGATACAAAAATCACTGAACCCACAGACATTGCCAACATACTGGCAGACAGGTTCAGTGCAAACTTCACCCCCCCCCCCCAAAGGAGAGATAACTATCCCAGCGGAGTGTAGCCTCCCAGACATCTCAAATGCGCAGGTGAAAGCTGCTCTCTCTAAAGCTAAAAACACAGCATCAATGGGACCGGATGGTGTCCCCGGCTGTGTGCTACACGAGCTAAATGAGGAATTAAACCCGCACATAAGGCAGCTGTTTAATCTCAGCCTTACCACAGGATACGTGCCCAAGGAGTGGCGTACGGCAACTGTGGTCCCACTCCACAAAGGTGGTGCCTCTACGGACCCTGGTAATTACCGCCCCATAAGCTTAACAAGTCTAGTCTGCAAAGCTATGGAGAGGATCATAATGGAGCTCATAAACAAAGATATAGGGGACTTGCAGACATTGGACCCGACCCAGTTTGGCTTCAAGGGAAGATCATGCCTTTTGAACTTGGTCGACTTCTTCGAAACAGTCACCAAGGCCATTGATGAGGGAAAGGCAGTCCATACAGCCTACCTTGACCTTGCAAAGGCTTTCACAACAATACCCCACTCGGGTATTGTAAAAAAACTTACCAGCTTAAATGTAAACCCATATGTCACAAGATGGGTTGCAAACTGGCTTAAGGACAGAACCCACAGGGTTAGAGTTACTGGCGCTATGTCAGACTCCAAGCCGGTCACAAGTGGTGTCCCACAGGGCTCGGTCCTTGGCCCCCTATTGTTCGGCATCTACTTCTCAGAAGTACAGGCCAACATGGGAGGTCTTTGGCTGACAAAGTTTGCAGATGACTGCAAACTGGGCGCCATAGTGGAAAGTGCATCGGACACGGATATCCTTCAGAAGGGACTCACGGAAACAGATAGCTGGTGCCAGAGCCATGGCCTGAAGTTAAACGCCAAAAAATGTATAGTCATACCCTTTGGGAAAAACAAGGTAACCCCAAGCTACCATATAGGTGGCAATCCACTAAGCACAGAAGAGGTTATCAGGGACCTGGGGACCCAGGTTGACAGTGGCCTTTCTTTTGACACTCATGTTTCTAAAGTGGTTAGAAAGACCTTCTACATTGCCCACCTGATCATGAAGGGATTCACATCCAGATCTAGTGAGGTCATTGTTCCCCTGTACTCTTCACTTATCAGACCAATGATCGAGTACAATGCCCCATTCGGGATGTATCTCGCCCGACATCTGCAGCAATTGGAGACACCCCAAAAGTTTCTCACCAAAAGGATAAAGGGACTCCAAAATCTGTCATATGCTGCCAGATTGAAGAAACTCCAGCTCTATTCAGTTGCATACCATCTGCTCAGAGGTGACATGTGCCTGACATACAAGGCCATGTCCAACCCAGAATTAATGGACATGCTCCACCTCAAAAAATCCAAATCCACCAAAACCACTAGAGCAAGCGACTTAAACCTTAGCACGGATATAAATAGGACGTGCTGGAGGGATAGATTTATCACTCAGAGACTCCCTATGCTGTGGAATAGAGTCCCGGTCCATGTGAGGCAGAGCACCTCGCTGGCTCTGTTCAAGAGAAATCTTGACCTGTGGATGGGAGATCGTAGGTTTACCCCAGGAATCATCTCTGTGTCACTGCTGGACAGAGGCACAACAAACTAATGGGTACAGTATTTTTTCATATAAGGGGTGGCGTAAGCCACAAAAATTCGTGCTAGGCTTATAAATGCCTTGGGGCAGATAGCCTAGTATAAACCTATGAACCTATGAACTTTGTATTTTCTATGTCAGTCTTATAAACAGGAAATAAATAAAATAAAATATGAAGGCTTGTTTGGTGGATATTCTGGTATGGCTGGTAAATCATTAACCACAAAGTTTAATGTTCCTATCTGTAGTATAACACTAACAATCATTCACTTATCTAGTGAATCTAGATACACCAGTGCCTCTTCTATTGCTTTCAGATTAATAGCTAAGGTACTCTACCTTTATCAAGGCATTACATTTTGATGCTTCCTTATCAAAAGTATGAGACCCAATAGAGTTCCAATAATTTGAAAAATAAAATACAATTCAGCTACAATAGCAGCAAAGTTGTCTGGCAGTTAGTATAGAAGATTAAGGCTCTGAGCTGTTAAAAATCTGCTTTCTTTAATCAAGAGTATAGGGTTTGACTCATTCAACCTCCACTTGCATACTGTGTGAGTAAGTCACTTGACAAGACAGTACTCCTGGGTCACCATTAAAAAGAGGCACTTGTGTCCATTAGGCTTATCTAGTTAACAAGTTTATAAAATACATTTCAAAGCTTGACATAACATTTTTAACCATTCTCACCATGTGCTAATTAAACATACTAATTCCAAGATCACTGTACATCTGAAGAACGGGAGTTTGGAATTAGTATAGATTCCACCTGCTTGCACTCACATTTTTGATGTTCTGAGGATATTTATGGTTCCTGGACTTTCAAAAGGCACCTGCTTTTAACATCTTTGCTTGTTGCATGCTCCTTGCAGGTGACACTATGGTTCCATGTGAAGCTTCTCATAGTATTCTTTTCTTTTTGAATCATTAACATTCCTGTATTTCTCACTGTCACCTCTGAAATGTTTTACCTTCAGTCTTTTTCAGTAAACCTCTAATTCCATCTGCTGGCCTTGTTCTGGTCTGGTGTCCTGCATTTAATATACTCATGTGTCTGACTGGTGTTATTTAGCAGTAACAAGGGTTAGAGAGCTTAATTTATGGCCCAGAGTGATGATGACACATTTTACCTACTTTTTTCTCATCTAGCATCATTAGTCCAGTGTTGTAGACTCATAGTATTTAATGCATGCTTCTGTACACAAGCACACTCTCAACAACATGCTAATGTGTGCTACTCTGTAGCCCTTTGCAGGCTTTGTCAGCTTGTTGGGTACTTAATTTTCTTCTCCCTGGTCAATGCTCCATTCCAGATTTCCCTGAATGAATGCTGTTTGCTACAACCATATTTAGAAACAAACCGCTTACATCAGCAAGCAAAAATTCATCAAAAACATTTTGTGCATTAAACTTTCAATCTACAATATACTGATAAAACTTAAAAGGTGTAAATTTCAATTTTGTGTTGGAAAAAAATATTCAAATTTTATCTAAAATATCAAGAATTCCAAGCTGTATTTTGTGCTAACATGTTTTCTGTTTCTTTCCTGTGCTTGTTTTCTTTGGAAACCTACATTACAAAATTCTGCAGAATGTATCTGGTAAGACCTTTCACTACTCTTTACCATTTTCTCCTAAAGTATTGCATGGTTCTTCAAACAATCTCTCTTCTGTGCAGGATGTTTTTTGGATTAATGTTTTATGTAGTTCTGTGGTTATCTGGAATACCTGGGAATGTATTTTTGGTTCCTCGAGGTGATCTGTGCTTTAAGCTCTTAACAAGTGGTGAAGTTCATTAGTAGTCAGGAAGCTTCTACAGCCTCAGTTTTTGGCAGGTAAGCCCAAACAATGTGACCAAATGCAATAAAATGTTTTTAAGACCTACCCCCAGATTCACGAAGCCTCCGTGTAAGAGTTACAAGTCTTACATGGAGGCTGCAGTTAAACGGTGTGATGTCAGCATGCCATGCATATTCATGAGGGCATGCTGACTCACACCCAAGGCTAACACGGTCCGTGTAAGAAAGTAGGGGGCGTGTCCACAGGGCGAGTCCTGCAAACAGACATGCCCCCAGAAGAGTAACAGTCCCGAAAGTAAACCCCCACGAGAGTCCGCGTAAATGTCAACAAACACAACACAACACATGCCCCCACAGACTATAAACATAAAATGTAAAAATGAACATGTTATATTTTTATTATAAGTTTTAAAGATGTTTGCCTGTAATTGCGCTTGTTTGCGCGGGTGTGCCCATCGCTTAGCCACAGTTAGCAGTCAGTGGAAAAGCATATAAGATCTAAATATGCAAAGTAAGCCAAGAAGCAATAGCAAAGCGGTAGAGACATCGGCTGAAGAGGAGGCTGTCACAGTTCGAGCCCCAACAACATCAATTTTTATTTCTAGTGAAATAAGCATGAAACAATTCCCTGACATATATGTACATATATAAAATTATATTTTATGTAAAATGTAATAAAATGGGCCATGTATTTTGAAGAAATGTGAGATAATAAAAAAAAAATGTCAGAAGTGCCTATAGCTGAGCTACGCTCTAACAAGTTGAGTATATCTGCCCATAGGTGAGCAGTGGTTTAACAGGTGTAAAATGAGTGCACGGGGTTGAGCAGTGTTGTAACACGCTGAAACTGTGTGCCCGTAGCTGAGCTGAGCGTAATATGTGTGCTGACAGCCAAATGATGCATAAACCAGTGTAACCCGTTTGCGCGGAGCTGTGCACCGCACCAACAAGCTAACTGGTGGGCAACGTTGATCAAGCTGTATCAAAACTGCCTTTACACAGACACACCTCCTAGCCTGTGTAGACAATCATAAAATAAAAAAAGCAATGGCCAGGCTCGAACTCAGGATACCATGCACCATAGTCAAAGTACTGAACCACTAAGCCATAACAGTTGCTCTTAGAAATGCAGTATTAGCATATATATAGGAATGAATGGAAAGAGAAGCATGACAAAGCAGGTTTTGTGAAGCTGATACATTTCCAAAATGGCCAATCACAGATAAGTGCGGGAAAAATGGCATATATAAGCCCCATAGGCGGGAATACACAGCACAACTGATTGTGGAATTGATTTGCAGTCAGGATGGCAGGTGTAGGAGGGGGTAGTTGCTTCCGAGCACAGAGGTGGGGCATTGAGGAGTCCAAATATATGGTTTGGCTCCTCGTCCATGATCATGAGGCCCAACTCATGCAGGGCCAGGTCCTGTGGGGAGCATACTAGGCTGAGGCGTGGGACCGGTTGGCAAATGATCTCACCAGTGCCACAGGAATACCAAGGACTGGTGAACAGGTCCATCACCACCACGCGGACCTGAAGAGATGGAAGCAGGACCAACTGAACTGTTGGATCCAGGAGGCCTGGCAAATGCCCAACGCCCCACTACTGAGTAAGTTACATGTAATTATTTAAGAAATTAACCTAGCTGATATTATGGAGATGTGTATTCCAATATTGCTTCATTTATATTACAGCTGCAGGTGTCCGTTCCATGAATCGTCGAGCCTATGCTGATAGGCTTGTGCGGTTGCGCCACCAGGCAGGTTAGTAATTCTCTCCCTGTAACTGTAAAAAAATATAAGTATGACAGCTTGCAAAAGAGTGCAGTGTAGTCACTTATTAATAAAAAGTTCAAGTAACAGTGTAAGAGAGATTCAGCTAGTACTGTGTGATTACATAAGTGTGATGCAGCTTGTAATCCAAAAATAAAAATGAAACAAGTCTGAAATAAAGATGTTCCACCTGTAATGTAATAGTACATAACCTGCAGCAGGCTGTAAATTACAGCTACACAAGCTGAGTACAACACATGTGTGAAATATATCCCCGTTTAAAATCTGAAACATGACACAAGTGAGACTGTTGGAAAGGATTGTTGTAACCAAGTAAAACATGTCAATAAAGCCTAGAATTAAGTACCATCCTGAATTGTAAAAATAAAACAAGTGAGAGTGTGAGAAAGAGGTATGAATCCACCAAGAAAGTTGTAATAACTCCTGAATAAAGTATACTGCAGTCAGTACAGAATGAAATGAATGTGACAGGCACAACCAAAGAGTGAAATGTGTGCAATAAAGTACTGAAGCTGGAATGTCTATCCCACAATTTGGATATGTTGCTGTACCTTTGCAATATGCAGATAGAATGGTTGTATGAAATACCAAACATCCACAGTTGTCTAGAGCCATATAAATCAAATGTAGCAGGATGCTGTAGCTGAACAGAGCCAGCTATAAATGTGTATGAATAAAAATGCAATGTATATTAATGTAGCAGTAACATTCCCATTACCAACATGCCTAAGTTTACACATAGGAAACTGTAGTCAGACCTGTAGGGTGTATATATCTGCAGCTAGTAGAAATGTACAGCGTATGTATAGGTATTTGAAGTTGTTAATGAAATATTTCTTCACCCTACCCTATAACCACAAATAATCCATTCCACATGAAATGGGTATGTGCATTCACAATTAATTCCCCTGGGCATTTGTCCTGTTGGTTCATACATAATTGCATGTACGTTGATGCATGTGCCCTGTTCATACATCCAAACCTGATGGCCTGTTGCCATCAATCAACCCTGCATGCTGTTGGATTGTGTACTGTTGTTCAAATTATGCATGTGTTATGCTTGCTGTTCAATGTCTTGAATTTATGGGTGTTTGGTTAATGGGAATACTAATGCATGCTGTTACAACTAATTGTGAATGGTATTGTTTGTTACTAACCCAAACTGTCATAAAATATTGCAAAACATAGGACGACAGGGAAGGCGGGTTCCAGCGGACCCACCTCTCCCACCTCAGCTGGCGAGTGCACCTGGCACTAGTGCCCAGGCTGGACCCTCCTCCGGTGGCCCTGTGCCACCTTCGGGTAGAAGCGCTGCAGGGGATGGGGCTCGTCCCCCCTCTGCAAGCGTGGCCGGAGGAGACCATCCACTCACCCTCTGTAGTGTCCGGACTGTGGTGCGTAGGGAGATCAGGCATTCTGTGCTTGAGCCCCAACGCCAGCTTGAGGCATGGGTGGCACAACTCATGGGTGTGCCTGCTGCCCATCCTACACAGCCCCCAGCACAGCTCATGGGCTCGAGATATCCAAACATCCGTCCCCGTCGATTATTTCCCCCCCCACATGTGTCATACACCACCCCTGTATGCGTCTTGTTTGTCTTGTCTGTTAACCTCCCTTACCTAACTCCCCAACTATGCCTACTTCCCGTACCTGACATTCCACTCTCACCTGAAAAAAAAAAAAAAGGGCACTCTGTTCCCGCAAAAAAATTACGCCCCGTACATAGCTGCCCATTTCGCAGACATATCTGCTGGACATGTAAACTGGCAATTACAATTGGCTGTACAACAAATATTGTTGTCCTCACCCCTCTCTCAGGGGTGGAAGGTTTAAAATTTCACACCAAATTACACATGTATGCACAGCTGTTACTGATAAAGAAATGTGCAGCTATGGGCCTTTCCTACACCCTTACTGCAAATCCTGAGCTTGTTTCCCTACTCTCCTACCCTCTTTGTGACCCCTTTTTCACCACTTTCCTGTCTCCCCATTTTCATTTCTTTCAAAAAAATTAGCGTGGGTGTGCGCAAGAGTAAGCACTTTTAAGCAGTTGTAAGCGGGTATGTGCTTGTGTGTGCTTAGCTACGCGTGTGTGCGCGAAGCTAAATGCCAGTGCGCATGCGTGAGCTCTGCGCAAACCAGCGCTACCCCGCTGACAACTGCTTAAAAGTGCCTTAGTCACTCTGAATGACAAGGCCTGTAGTCTGCTCAGAAGCAAAATAAAATCCCACTGTCAGTCCCGAACCCAGGACCTTGGAAACAGTAGTCTGCATGACTTACCACTAAGCCATGACTGCTATACAAGAACATTGTGCTGAAAGAAATATATCATGAAATAGTAGGAATGAATGTAAAGGGAATATAGGAAGTCTAGTACAACAAAGCATGTCATGTATATTTACTGTCAAATCTAGTGGATTTGTAAAATATTAGTATGTGAAGAGAAACAGCCATGCTAGTTGGTAGCTAGTAGGTAATAATGTCACAGTAGCACCTTGCAAGCCACACACATACTCAGAGCAGGATAAACACTGCCATAGTTTAATAGTTAAGAGCCCAGACATAGCTACTGTGACTGAGTTACACGGATGTCCCTGATTTGAAAACAAATGTTAACTGTGCCCCACTGACTCCCTGTGAAATGTACTAACAGTAGGCAGAAAGGTGTTACAACACATGCAATGGTAACTATGAATTACTGAAAGTATGCACCACTTGCACGTCACAAATGGTGTAGTAATACATATGCTCAAAATAACCCACAGTCACAACTGCAGAATATCAGAAAATTTCATGGGTGTATCCCACTGATATGTACCATTCCATGAGGCTGATAAAAGATCAGGAGGGTGGCCTAAGGGTTAAGGTGTTTGCCTTACAAACACAAGGTGCAGGGTTTGAGTCTCACAAGGGATAATTGGCTAGGTTTAAAATGGCTCGCAAGGGCAGTTAGTTTAGTACTAATCTATGAACCTATGAACCTATGCACCTGACAGTATCTGAGGCCTGCTCAGCAGCATAATCAAATACCCTTCTAGGTGTCAAGGCCCACACCATGGCCAGACCACACTGCCTGCAGTACCACCCTACCACAACAAACACATAGGGAATTGCTGCTCAAACAGATATAGCAAGCATTACAAGCTGTGAATGTAAATGGAAAATAGGAAAGCCATAGCAACACATTACAGTAAAGACACCTAGCAGGCATACAAGGAGTGAATGTAAAGGGCAAATATTGAAGCCATAGCAACAAACTGCAAGAGCCACTGCTATATACCAGTTACACCACAAGTCCCACAGGAAAGCACACACACCCATATACACAGTATTACTAGTCTTAGGTGTCAGTTTACATACACACTGAGAAGAGGAAACTGGAGGAAGGAATACTCGCGTTACAGTACAACATGCATTGCAGTGTCTACAACACAGCCTGAAATATGAGAGACATACCAACCGTTACACTCACAGAACAGTGTCCACAGCATACCAGCATGGTCCCCACCCTGATAATCTGAAAGGGCTACACCTACCTAACAAGCCTTTTCATAGCACTGTCCTGAAATCACAGTGAGAACTGCAATCACTACACAACAGGCTGCATGCAATTAGTAAATGCTGGCTAACAATTGGTGCAGAGGCCATCACATGGACATGTGCAGATACCTACAAAAGCATCCTGTACTCCCAGTCCACACATGCAATACTTTCATTGCACCCTCTGGAGGTAGAGACAGAGAGAGAGAGAGAGAGAGAGAGAGAGAGAGAAAAGAAAGTAAATTTAAAACAACAAAACTAACAAGTTGTCATCACAACCTGACACAAAGCCAACGCAAACAGCTGTAACAAACACAGGTAATGTAAAGTAATAATATAATAGTCTGCATACTGTGAACCCTCCATATGTGTTATTGGTCTGTATCTATGTATATGAAGATGTGCATAGGACAGGGGACATACTGCAACTGTCACTGAAGTCTGTACATACATATGTATTTGAATGTAACTATGTGCACATATCAATGTAGGTTGTAGTGCAATGTGCAATGTAGGTTGTACAGTAATGGATGTTTATCAGTATGTTAGTGTGTGTATACATATGTGTAAATAAAAAGGTTTATATATATATCTCTCATATGTATACGTATGTATATCGAGATATGTATGTATATATATATATATATATATATATATATATATATATATATATATAATATGCATATATGTATACATAGATAGAGAGGGATGTAGAAATACATAGACATATATAGATAGATAGAATATGTACATTCATATATATGTAATACACACATACATATATAGATATATGTAGATACATATACATATACAGACAGATCTGACTGTCTACAGATATGTCTGTATATGACTATCTCTCTCTCTGTCCCACCCCTCTCTCTCTCTCTCTCCCTCTCTCTCTCTCTCCCCCTCTCTCTCCATATCTATATCTATATATCTATATACTGAGTGAGGCACATGTGTGCAGATGTATTGCAACAGGTGCCTGGTGACAAAGGCATGGAGTGAACACCAGTGTGGATACTGGAGCACCATACCCCATTCAAAACACTTACACCAGTAACCACCACATATGTGCTTGCCTGCCCACCACTGCATGTGTCAGGGGGGAACAGGGGCAACAAGTGTACAATAGGCTCCCCACTGATATTCACAGGGGCACACTAGTCCTGTAATACCTGTACATGGTATGTGTCAGCAGACATGGTGTGTCAGCTATGGACATGTAGGTCACTGTACCCCTCTACACCCCACCATGTCCTACACGGTATGTACCTCCCATGACAGCTACAGATATGAAGAAGGACACAGTCATACGTAAGAAACTGTGACAATGCACTCAAACACATTACCTATGCAGAGTGACTGACAAGACCACAGAGTGCACCCATACTACCTACATAGAGGTTACCACTGCTGGATATACATAGTTAAGTCACACTCATGACAGTTGTCCAACAACCATGGTAACACCTCACAACATCCACAACCCAAATGACCTATGTCTGTCGTCCTTGTCACCGCAGTAAAGAGCACATGGTGGAGGTACAGGTTCCTACCCACAGATAAGACATACCCTGGAGTAAACCACACAGCATTAAGAAGCAAGGCTCCCCATGAGCAGATGTCAGACATACCCCTGCTGAATGTTATGCAGATAGGTAATATGCCATATGAGTCACCCTGTGTAACTGTTTGACAGGAGCAGGTACGATCACATCACATGTGTCACAAGGGGCAGGGTAGCATAACAGTATGCTGCTGTAGGCTCAGGGCCAATAGCATACTACCTACCTAAGACACAATGCACACCCACAAACCCATTGCAAACCAACTATGTGAGGTGGAATGAGTGTGCCAGTGACTGGGTGCATGTTATGTAATGGTGTGATTGCTCACCATGACTGTCTGTCTGTCATGGTAGTGTGTGTCCTTGGAGTGAGGCCAGAGACAGATGTGTGAGGTATTGCGATCCAAACATACTACATTGCCATATGTTGTACTGTGTTACCCTGTATGTGACTGCGGTGTAGGTAGGGTTATGGCAAGTAAGAGTAGTGTGCATTACCAGTGAAATATGTAACATGCATTGCATGCAGTGCATGGGTTGATAATGTTCCCCATACAGTACCTTGATACAAACCCCCAGTGTGAGGTTGTGCATTGGACCTGAACCAGTGTGCTGACTGCTGGAGTATACTAGTCTGTCGTATGGAGTGTGCCAGGTACTGTTGCACAGTTGTCGGCTGAGCACTGATATCTGGTCATTTACATGTGTATCCCCCAATAGACAGACAGATGCTATATATGGGAGTTAAGTTATATCACTACAGTCGAGTATTATGTGTATTATGTGTGCCATATTTTGCTGACATATATTGCTGACATATTTTTCTTTTCCTTTTCAGGGCTATGGCTCACCAGCGAAACCCTACCTACTCCGCTGCAGAGGATGAGGAGATACACCAGAGCCTGGTGCGGGATTTCGCAATAATCTTTTCCCGCACCAGCCAGAACCAGCAGGAGAGGGCTGCACTGTGGCAAGACCTGATCCGTCGGGTAAATGACATAGGCATGCATAACCGGACATATGAGCAGGTACGCCATCACTGCAGTGATTTAATTAGAAATGTCCATCAGCGTGCGTCGGATATCCACAGGCAACAGCTTGCCACAGGTGGTGAGGTGGCTATACATCCCCCCCTCACCAGACTGGAGGGACTACTCCTAAGTGTTGTGGCTCCAGCCCAACAGCAACAACAGCAGCAGCATACATGCATAATGATGGAGGCTGGAGCCACCCAGCAGCAGGACTCAGAGCATGCAGGTAACATATAGTTGACTGTTCTGTACACTGGTAGTTTATGCATGTGTGAGGTGTGTCCTCGGTTTGTAGCCGTTATCTTGGTAATTATTGTGCAAGAGTGATATTCTCAATATCAGCAGTAGACCTGTGGAAGCCAACTGTTGTACTACTGAACTGTATCATACTCACAGTATCAATGGCACAGTTGTCCCTCTGGTGTAACAGCAAGGCAGCCTATCCATGCTGGTGAGTGTGTAATAACAATACCTTCAATACTCTTGATACCAATAGTAATAATAGGCTGAAGCAGTAGTGCTATGTGTTTGATTGCAGGTGTGTTTGTGTCTGTGTGTTGATATCTCATATGCTGAGGAGTGTGCATGTGTGCATGTGCACCTGTGTGCATGTGTGCATGTGCGCATGTGTGCATGTGCACCTGTGTGCATGTGTGCCTATGTGTATCAGTGGTGACATTGTGTACACATTGTAAACTGTGTTTCCTGTCTTACTCCCACAGATTCTGGTGCTGCTCTGGTGTTGTGCAGCAGGGAACCTGAATCAGCTGCCGTGGATAGTGATAATGATGATACCTGTGTAATGGCACAGGGAGGTGTGCTAGGGTCTGTCGTTGGTCAGCCAATTGACAGTACACAGCTGTCGACCCCATCAATGCACACAGTCATCCTGCCAATACATTCTTTGTCACCAATGTCCCTAGGTGATGGAGGATACAGTGGGCATTGACCAGGGTAATGTGGTATCGGTGGCACATGCATCCCCACACAGCAGCCATGGCCAGGGTCCTGACATGGTACCATACAGGCAGATGTCCAGGGGTTCTCGTGGGAGCATCCGTGGGCGTACTGCCCCTGTCAGATGTGCACACAGAGGTCTTTCAACCTCAACTATGTTTCGGGCTGTAATGCAGGCACAGTCACGTATGGAACGGTACACCAGACAGGGTCTGAGGGAGCTGAGAGCATGTCGCACAGCTATGAATGACAGTATGCGTGATGTTGTGGCTGCCATCCGTAATTTCACCGAGGTCATTGACAGACGTTGGGGGGACACATTACATCTGTTCCACAACTACATGTCCATGAGCCAGGGCAATGGTGGACGGTTGAGGCGTCAACGTGGGCGCATGCCAGCAACAGCAGCAGCTGGCAGCCGTCGCAGACAACAGGCCCACGGCCACTCCCATAGTGCCAGCAGCAGCCCCAGCAATGCTGGGTCTGTGCTGTCATCAGACCGCCCCAGGAGACCACGTGCACGTGGCTCTGGACAGTCCCAACAGGGACCTGTCTCCAGTCACCAACCACCTGCTTCTGATGACAGTACCCAGTCTGGCTTAGTACCTGATATGGTCAGTAGCACCCCTGCCAGGCACAGGTACCGTGTCAGTGGCCAGAGACAGTGATCTGTATGACCTGGCAGGTACAGTCTGTGGCTGTCCACAAACACCTGTATATGGCAGCCATGAGGCGGAACTGTGTGCATGCATACACACATGCAAATTGATAACACCTAGGGCTACCGCATAAACGCACACACTGCATCAACATTGCCCCATCTTGTACTGCTGTCCCGCACCAACACACACACATACATGTCAATTGGTTGTATCAGTGGCAGACTCAAGCATACCAAGTACACACCCTGTGCATATGATGAAACTGTGCCACCTCCTGCAATCTGTAACATCAGGAACAGGTTAACATGGTGCTGATGCACAGGGTGACTACATAGAAGTGTAGTAATAGTATCATGTTGTCAACAGTACAGTGCAATGATATCATTGTGGGTATATCCCAGCATGCCTGATGCAGTAACAGTATGATTGTCATTGTATTGTTTTGTACGCCCATAGTAATTACCATAGTGTAATGTCTGCACATCTTTGCATACTGGTGGTAAGGCTGTCAAAAGAAGGCCACCTACATAGGTAGCACAGGGGATAAGAAAATGTAAGTATTGATACTCAATGATGGACATGTAAACTGCAAGTTGCATGCTGTCCACACTCGACTCTGCAATGAGGATGTTTGAGGATGTTGATATCTGTGCAGTAATACACAGCAGGTTCAAGACTCACAAAAGCACCCTAGCACTACAAGGTCACACCTCATACCATGCTTGACAGCCCCAAAACACAGAACTAACTATGAGAGGAGGGAGGGTATCCATACATGTCAAGGATACTGTGGTGCCAGGACAGGTAGCATACATCCTACTAAGTTTGGAACTGCTGAGTGAGGGCTCAGTGTCTCTTATTCGAAATGTGTATTAGTTCAGGTATGGGCACTTGGGTTTCAGGCCAGTTATTCTACATTACGAAGGTACATGGTCTGTACACTTGTGGGAGGTGAGGCTGGACCCTGCCCGTCTGACCTGTGAATTTCTGGGTACAGGCTTATAGTGCCTGCATATTTGCACTGTTACCTACTGGAAGTGGTACCCCTTGTTTGTTGTAGCATAGACTAGATCCAGACCTGCTGACTGTAGCTTTGTTTGTATGCATGTTTGCTTGTTATTTCCCTGAAACACTGATTCCACCTGCAATGCAGATTTACAGCGCCTCTGTGGATCCCTAGTGACATCTGTATTGCTTACTGTACTGATGTCCATGTCTCACTTGACAGAACGTCACTGTTTGTCCTGTTTGCATGTAAGTTGCCTGTAACACATTGCATATGACTTATCTGGCATTTGCTCACAAAAGCATTTATATATGCCAGCACTAACAAATCAGAAGCACTACACCCTCACATACTCACCTTGAGTACCTTGTTCCCCATTGGCCCTATGTGTTGTTAATTATTATGGAATTCACAATACTACGGTAGCATGTGCAAAGGTCACTTGTCAATCTCCTCTCTGGTCCAGTTGGTGAATCTGTGAGTCATGTGGCAATGTTACAGCTGCCTCATGTACACAGACAAGCCTCTCCCCTTCCCATAAACTTACAACACATGTGAGAGATGCAACCACATAGCCAAACTGGGGGCTAAGCACTCTTAACTCAGTACTGGCATAACATGTCAGGTGGAGTGGGATACTACAGTGAATACAATACCAGTCTCACATAGACCTACCACGACAGCAATCCAAACACATAAACACACAGGAACATTCTTGGAGTCTCAGAATAGCATCCTGCCTGAGCAGCAAGACACCTCCGATGCAGACACACAAGCAAACATTACGCCAGAACAGAGCACATGCAACACATAGCTCACAAAGCCTGTGTGCCGAGCAGTCACAGCCCGTAAGGTTAAACAACACACCTGCTACAGTTGTAATAGGTACCTCTATTGTCAGGTACACTGAGGTCCCGCTCACCAGGCTGAACAAGGAGAAGGTCATGGTGAGATGCCCGTCGGGCACTATGATCCACCACATAACACAAGCATACAGGTCACTCCAAGGCATGTACAAATATGACTCAGTCATTGCCCGTGCCAGTGTGAATGACCTGTGATGTACCTCCCTGGACTACATGATAGGGGACATAGAGGGGCTCTCTGAGCATGTGGCACAGGCTGGTATGACCCTGACCTTGAGTAGCATCTTACCCTCACCAAGAATGCTGCCACAATATGTAGACAGGATGATCAATTTCTACAATTGGCTTATGTTTCGGTGACATTCAAAGGGGATCCAATGCCTGTCAGCGTGGGATTACATGCTAGACAAGCCATGATGCTTTGCTAGGGACAACTTGCACCTGTCACCCATGGGCCGTTGTATATTGGCAAAGGCTCTTGCTACACACATAGTGCCTTTTTATGCAAGGCTCAAATTACATAGCCACCTACACAGGTATCACACGGGATAGGACACTAATAGTAATGCTACTCAATGCCAGCAGTGTAAACCTCAAGATGCATGCACTGGAAACTGTCCTTAGCATGGAGAACAGTAATATCTGTGCAGTAACAGAATCCTAGTTCAAGGCTCCCAGGTGCACCCCATCACTGGCAGGTTATACCTCATACCATGCTTGTCGTCCCCTAAACATGCACCAAACCAGAACAGGGGGGAAGTATCCAAAGGCACCACAGATACACACACCTCCAGGTTGGTGGCACAGCACAAAGCATCAGAGCCTATTCATGTGCAACTGACAGTGGGTTAGACTGCCTTCAGGTTCATAGCCTGGCACACACCACCTTCCCATACCCAGGAAACCCACTTGGTCTTCCTGACAACACTGGGAATATGACGGTCTCTACAAACAACATTATATGGGTGGACTGCAACTATCCAAACATAGAGTGTGAGCATTACTCTAGCTCCAAGACCCTAGCTGAAAGGTTCCTAGCATTTATTCACTGAATTGCTATGGAACAACTTGTTACCACTCCCACAAGAGGTGAAAACATGCTGCACCTGCTCATCAACAACATGTGGACTATAAGCTCCAGACCAGACGTGTATCCCTCGCTGGTAGGATGACATTATATACAACTCACACTGTATATTCACATACCACATGCAGCCCCTGCACAGAAAACCACAGTCATAAAGTTGTCTAATGCAAATTCCATGTATTCACATGAGGCAGGCTTCAGACATGGGAACTATTGAAGGTCACAGGTACATATGTGTATGTGGCACACATACATCATGTGTGCATTGACATTACTGATATAATCTATGTCGTGCAATATTGGGAACAACACCCCACACACATGGACAAACTGTGTGACAAAAACACACATGGCATTTGTAGGATACAAAACCCTACCTAACTATGTTATGACACTTGTGAGAGACGCAGTAGCAGAGCGCACTATTTGCATTACTGGGAGGCTTGCTTTCTCCTGCTGTACTTATAGGGTGCTGACATCATCAGTGTTTAGACAGTGGAATATGCAGCATGTGGTGTGTTGTACTAGTTGCCAAAAGGGACATTTCTCTTACACATAGAATTGCACACACCCTACTCCCCCCCCCCACATTCACACATACACACTGAGCATTTGCAGGATTCAAACCCCTACCTACATATGTTACGACACTTGTGAGAGACGCAGTAGCAGAGCAGGCTATTTGCATTATTGGGGGGCTTGTTTTCTCCTGCTGTACTTATAGGGTGCTGACATCATCAGTGTTTAGACAGTGGAATATGCAGCATGTGGTGTGTTGTACTAGTTGCCAAAAGGGACATTTCTCTTACACATAGAACTGCACACACCCTACTCCCCCCCCCCACATTCATACACACACACTGAGCATTTGCAGGATTCAAACCCCTACCTAACTATGTTATGACACTTGAGGGAGACGCAGTAGCTGAGTGCGCTATTCAAATTACTGGGTATCATTTGTGCTCCTGACATATGTATAGTGTGCTGACATCATTATTTATGAAGAGGTATGTACATATGTTACTATCCATCAGTAAGGGGGAGAGCATATATATGCATTAACTTTGCAGAGGCACAGTGGCCTTCTGTACTGCGGAGACAGACACCAAATACACTGTGGATAGCCTTCTGTATTCCTTAGGGACAACAGCCTAGTATTGAACTCTACGGCCATATGTTTACCTGTCAGATGCAAGTATCTGTTGCTCATAAACTGTTTGTGGGTCTTTATTGCCATAGCTTTCCCTATCTCTATGAACAACTTGTGTACTGTGGCAGATGTTTGCATATGAGTGGGATCCACTACTTTACTTATGTCTCTGTTGTAATTTCACTGTGTGCACTGGGCAGATTTCTGTATTGTGGGAGGTTCCTGTATTAACACATACAAATGCAAGATATGTTTGTGCAACTGCTGAACTGTGACATGGCCTAAGTGTGTGAGCATGCCCAGTTCACAGTTTATATGGCTTCTTGACTGACACGTCTCATTTATCTAAGTGTGCAAGCATGCCCAGTGTGAACTTTCCATATGTTGAGATCTGTGGTCCACCACATTTGTCTTTGTGTGTGGACTTAATCTATATTTCACATGTACAGTTGAGTGTTGGACATCAGGTTGTGTTCTTACTGCCCAACTGCTTTGTGTCTGAACCTAACAGGCATTATGCTGTGCCTGCAGGGTTGCCATGGGATAGTTTGCATACAGTTGTCAACATCCTTTCATACTGACCAAACAGTGTATTGTCGTATAGTGTACTGGTTCAGTACTTTCACTGTGATGGACAGTATCATTAGTTTCAGTCCTATCACTGCTTGTAATATTTATAGTGAGCACACCAGACTGGTTGAGGGCCAGTTGTGCAGATATGACCATGTTGCTTTTTGTTCAGATATGGACAACATAGAACAAGATCATCCGACATTGTTAATGTATTCCATAACTTGTGTGGACAGTGACAAACAATGGCCATGTGCCCTAGGCCATTTGTAATGCTAGTCAGAGAGTGTTTGTCCTTCAACACACATATCTACTGGTGTTTGCCATGACATATTTCAAGGTTAGTGTGCTGTGCCTCTGTCTACCCATGACATACAGGTGATATCCAGGGTACACCTACCATCTCCCATCCAGTCATCATGATTCCTCTGGATGACAGTCAATGAGGGACTCCCTGGATAACCTGTACTGGGAGTTTAGTCATGAGTGCAGTGAGCTTCTGGGTTATGGACCAATCGGTACAGCATGTCCTGTTTATGTCAGTGCTGGGGTTCAGGCCTGTCATGTGCATAGGTCACCAGCATTCAGATTTTACATGGTGCCAAATGTCCATTGATTCCAGCTTGGTCATGGCTTTATACATCAGGCACAGATCACCTCTAGCCAGGCGGTATGGCACTGTGTGGAGCTGCAGTTTGTTTAATCAGGCAACACACGGCATCTGTTACAGCTTTGAGATCCTCCTGGTGGGGTATTTGTGGGGTCTTTCCAGTTGATGCAGGTGTCTGCTAAGGTACATCCCACAAGGGTCACTGTACGCAACTGTGAGGCTGCTGATGGATGACTGGAGAGGCACAATGACCTCTCCTGACCTAGCTGTGCTTACCTTCATGATTAGGTGGGTATATGGTATGTTTCTGTAACCACTACAGACACATGGTTGTCACATGCATGATATCTATCACCTTGTGTCTCCAGGTCTCTTATTGCTCCTGATGTACTTAATGGGTTAACACCTATGTGGTAATTTGTGGCCACATACTGTGTTTCCACAGGGGATGACTATACACTATTCTGCATTTTGCTTGTTGACATGGCTGTGGCACCACTTATCTGTTTCTATGTGTGCCTTTTGTAGGATGCTTGTGTCAGCTGGAGGGTCCGATATGGTGGGCAGTTTGTAGTCATCTGCGAACCTGTTCAGACACAGTCCTTCCATGTTGGCCTGTACCTATGTGACATATATACCATACAAGAGAGGTCCCAGGACCGTGCCTTGTGGGATGCCAGTTGTACCTGGTTTGTAGTCTGACATGGCTGCAGCATTTCTGACCAGGTCAGTTCTGTCCTTGAGCTGGTTTGCAACCCATCTACTTGGATAGGGGTTTATAGTTAGGCTGGTGAGCTTATCTGTACTGAACAACTGGGGTATTGTATGGAAGGGTTTAGCAAGGTCCAGATAGGCTGTGTGAACCACATTCCCCTCATCAATGGCCTTGGTGCATGTTTCACATGAGTCAGACATGTTTAAGGGGCAGGATCTGCCCTATGAAAGCCACACTGGGTAGGGTCCAATGTCTGTAGGTACCCAATCTCGTTATTCCTGGGGTCCATGATCATCCTCTCCATTACTTTGCTGACCAAGATAGTCAGGGTTGAGGGGTGATAGTTTGCAGTATCCATTCAGGCACCACCTTTGTGGTGAGGGACCACTGTTGCTGTACACTGCTCTTTGGATACATATCATGTGGTAAGACTGAGAGTGAGCAGTAGTGCTATTTGGTGTTCCATTCTTCTTACAGTTCTTGTTGGATACAACCCAGGACACCATCTGGTACCATTGATGCTGTGTGGTTTGCTTTGCAGATGCTGGCTGTTACCTCAGCATCTGCAATGTCAGGGGGCCATCACTCTGCTGGGATAGACATTTGGCAGTTTGGTGCTGGTGGGGAGTTTGCAAAGAATCTGTTAGGTTGGATGTTGGCAATGTGTGTGGGTTTGGTGTATTGTTTGTGATATTTGAGTAATGCAGAGCATATCTGTGGATTATCACCATGGTTCCTACCATCAGTTAGGACAGCTGTGTGATTATCCTTTGTGTCCTGCACAATTTGTATCATCATAGGTTCATAGGTTCATACTAGGCTATCTGCCCTGGCCATGTTTGAGCCTTGACAGACGTGTGTGGCTTTCATCACCCCTTGCAATGTGCATATTATGCCCATTTAGGGTTTACTTTACTAGATGTGACACAGAGATGGCCCCCAGTGTACACCTACTATCTCCCATGCACTTGACCGGATTTCTCTTGTTGAGTATGGGTGTGGAGCTCAGCCTATCATGGACTGGGATTCTGTTCCAGAGTGTAAGGAGCCTCTGGGTTATGAATCTGTCCCTCCAGCACATCCTATTTATCTATGTGTTGAGGTTCAGATATCTCACTGTGGTGTCTCTGCTGGATTTGGAGTTTCTGCAGTGGAGCATGTCCATTCATTCTGGATTGGACATGGCCTTGTACATCAGGCATACATGGCCTCTGGCTGGGCAGTATGCATGTGAATTGGGCTGGGGTTTCTTCAGCAAGGCAGCAGATGACAAATGTTTGGACCCTTTATCCTCTTGGTGAGGTACATTTGGGGTCTTTCTAACTGCCGCAGGTGTCAGGTAAGGTACATCCAATATGGGGCATTGTTCTCAAGTATGGGCCTGATAAGAGAAGAGTATGGGGGCACAGTGACCTCTCTTGATCTACATATGCATCCTTTCATGTTAAGGTGGGCAGTATAGCAGGTCTTCCTGGCCACCTTGGCAATGTGAGTGTCACATGATGGGTTACTGTCCACTTGCATCCCTAGGTCCCTGATTACGTCTTCCGTACATAATGGATTACCACCTATGTCATAATTTGTGTGTGCCTTGTTTGGTATTTGGTGAGACATTCATACACTGCAGTGTCTTCAGGAAGGCTGACTGGGGTTCCTGGGTTTGGGAGGGTGGTCTGTAGCAGGCTGCAAACTGGGACGCAGTTTGAGCCACTGTTACTTGCCTGTGGATAGTCCATGCTGCTTCTTGCTATGGTACCAACCTGGGGGTGTGGTTATCCTTGACAATTATTGATAGCCACACTCCTATTGTAGTTTGTTCCATGTTTTGGGGCTGTAAAGCATGGTCTAAGGCATAACCTGGTAGTATTAGGGTGCTCTTCTGAGCCTTGACCCAGGTTTCTGTTACAGAACAGATATTACCATTCTCCATGCTGAGGTGGGTTTGGTCTGCATGCATCTTGCAGTTTAGACTTCTGGCATTGGGTAGCATTACGTCCAGGTTATTATCCCTTGTGCTACCTATGGTGGTGGGTTTGTGTTTCCAGCCTTACCTATTCAAGGCACAGTGGGGGTGACAACAGCCTTTGCCAGTATCCACACAGCCAGGTGTGCTGGGTGCGTGCCATCCCTAGCAGGTGGAGCATCATGTCTTGCTCGGCATGTCATCCCAGGCTGTCAGCCATTTGTTCCCCTTTGACTAACAGCAATACTTCAGCCAATTATTGTACTTGATCTTGTTGTCTTCATAGTGTGGCATCATGCTTGGTGAGGGTGAGATGTTAGGCAGGGTCATCATGTTTGCATATACTAGATGGTGTTACATTGCTTAACACATGGCAATCATGCCTCAGGTGGTGCTGCAGGGCTGCCTATGTCGGATGCACATACTACACTCCCTGTACATGTTTGAAAGCAGGTTGTGTCATGTTAGGCGTCAGTTTTACTATATGAGTGAGTCAGAGAGGGGTATCATTCCCAGGGTTCCTACTGAGCCAGTGTATGTGCTATGTGTTGCCTCTTTGCCAAGGCCAGGGCATACTGGGCATGCCTCCTTCTACCTACTGGGGCAGGCTCAGGTTGCTCCTCCTCTGAGTCACTCTCTGCCTGTGATGGCCTTGGCAATGGTGGGGGGCTGTTTGTCCCGCCCCTATGCTGGTCCTGCTGCAGCTGTTTTCGCAGAATCATATTATGTAGCATAGCACATACCATGACAATTTGGGTACATGTAGTTGGTGAGTACTGCAAGGCTCCACCAGATGTGTCCAGGCACCAGAACCATGACTTGAGCAGCCCAAACACACGCTCTATTACATTTCATGTTTGTGCATGTGCCTCATTATGGCGTTCTTGTTCAGGTGTGTGTGCGTTTCTGATGGGTGTCATCAGCCACGGCTCCAGTGCATATTCAGCATCCCCCACTAAGTGACCATGTGGGATGTCCCCATTGGCAAATGTCTGGTACAGCTGCGTCAGATGCCAGATATGGGAATCATGGTAGCTTCCAGGGCAGCCAGCACACACATTCGTTATTATGCCCTGGGCATCACACACGACCTGGCAGTTGATGGAGGGAAAGCCCTTGTGGTTAATGTAGGCCCTACCCCACTCACCAGCTGGTGCCTTGATGCGTATATATGTGCAGTCTATTGCACCCACTACCTCAGGGTATTCTGCTATTTGCTGGAATAATCTCATATTGCTGGCCAATGCCTCATGGGAATTGGAGAAATATACATGATCTCTGACATGTGCCGACATGGCATCCAGGAGCTGGTGCAGTACCCTGGATGCTAATGCCTGTGAGATCCCCATCATATCACCAGTTGGTCTCTGGAAGGTACCTGTTGCTAGTATTCTTAGGCCAACACATACCTTGGTTTCCACTGGGATGGGTTCCCCTCTGTTGGTTCTGTGTGTGAGGCGTGGCCTGCACAGCTCAACAATTTGCTGCAGGAGGTCTCTGTCCACTCTATAGTGCTCCACTATCTCCAGCTCATGTAACCCCTGGTAGGTGACCCTGGGCCTGTACACTCTTCTCGTCTCCTCACTGTGGGTTGTCTGGCAGCATTTGCATTGTCACCACCCTCAGCAAGTCTCCTATGTCTCGTTATAACAGCTATGGCAGCCCCTAGCATGTTTGGTCTGAGTGCAGCTTTTTCAGTTTTCACTTCTAATAGCTTACTCCTGTCTTGCAGTGTTTCTTGAGAGAAACATACTGCAATGCTGTTTGCAGTGTTTTAAGTGCTGGGCTGGGCTAGTATTCTGCCTGTGTAATTGCCTGCTTCTAATTGTTTTCATCTGCTAGCACTAACAGTATTCCCTGCTAGCTTCCTACTATTTCTTCTGCTTCCTTTTTCCTCTCTGTTTCCTCAGGGGGGAGCAGCGTGCATACCAGCGAAAACACAGTGGCTACCACGTGCGCACACATGCTTACACGAACTAGAATCTGCTTATTCAGGTTAAAACGCGCGCACACCAGCGCAAACAGGTTTACAGATTTGTAAACAGGCTCCTACATGCTTACTCTGCCTTACACATGCGCACTCTGTCTTACTCGCTCCTCCCAGCGCGCACACGCGCGCATGCACGCACAGCAAGAAACTTTGGTGTTAGCCACAGTGTACACCTTCCATTTCTTGACTTTTCCATGCTTATCTGTTGACACTCCTCTTTCTATGCTGTGTGACTGACATCTGTCACATACCACTTTGCTCCAATGAGCTTGATTTCTTTCTGACATTCCCCCCTGTGATGTCACCTATCTCCTACTCTGTTACTCCCCCTTATCTAACTCTTACACTACACGGAATGTGCTCATTTGCTATGCGACAGTGAGATTCACTATCCTACCACTCATTTACATAGGATTGCCTACTAATGCTTAGTTACGTGTCTTACACTCAGCTTCCCCCCTTAGCAACCACTAAACGGTGGCCATGTTGTTTTCGGTCTGCTAGTCCCTGCATTGTAAATCCATGCATTGCATAAAACCCACATTTGTGGGTTTAAAACCTTTATTTTTATGTTTTATATAGCACAGCCCGTTTGCGCCGGGCTGCGCTGCGTTTAAACATCGCTGATCGCTGAAAAAAATATATTTTTTTTTTTCATGATTGCATCGGGTTACCATGCCAATGGCCACATATTTGGCCATTGGCATGCTGCCTGACACATATGCACACTTTATTTGGAGCTGACATGGCTCCACTGTGTTATTTGCAGAAACGTACCCAGTTGTCAACTGAGTACATTTCTGCACCTAACACGACTCGTACACGGGCTGGTTTCAGCTTTGTGGATCGCTAATCTACCTCATTTGCATGCCTTTCGGCTGCAAGTGAGGTAATTAGCATATCCATGCCCTGCCCGTGTAAGAGATGTTTTAGCTGGTCTCTAACACGGTATTTCGGGCTGTTCCTGGATCGCTATGGCTGCATGGAGTCTTACACAACTCTTAGACTCCGTGCAAGCCATCGTGAATCCTGCCCCTAGTGTTATACGTGATTTTGTACATGTAGGTTGTATTATCATACATATTTTATTTCCATATATTTTCTGCACTCACATATCTCTCTCGCTCTCTCTCTCTCTCTGGTAGTCATCTAATCAATTAGAATTGCTGGCACCTCTTCTAAGGGCAGAGGAAAAAATGATACTACTTCACAAAGACATCAGTGAATACTGATTAATTACAACATTTCAGATTATGCATTACTAATGCCATCAGAACAAATGCAATGAAAAAAACTGTGTTTTCACTTAACTTATTTGATGACCAGCATTGTACAATTTTGTCAAACAAATATGATCTGGATGTATTTTACTGTGTTATTGTTTCTGTGTCAAACACTAAGTGTAAGCAATTTTCTTTGCTTAGCATTGTTACTGCATGATATATCATTTTTAAATGCAAGATTATAGCTAAGTATGCTGCTCATAAAAGGATCAAAACTATGTTTTTCATATTACTTTTACTCTGTGGTTTCATAGATCGTGTAGGTTCACTGAATTAAGTTACTCAGCTATAAAAATGATTTACATCAGATACATTAAAACTCTAAAATTATTTTCAGTCTCTTGCTTGGTCCCTTAAGGCAAGAAGTACAACAATTCTACCCTAAATTTATGCAAAGGACTGTGCATAACTAGAACATAACTGAATACTCAGCAGGCTAATTGTTTTCTACAATACTCTTTTCCATTTCAGCCAGTTTGGTTACTTTATACACCACAGCCACTGAATATTCCAGTTTACTAAGGAAACTAACATATTTTATCCCATACTCATACTATTAAGCAGATCCACCTCTTTCATTGCTTAGCTCATTGGCATACTGTGGCAAAGACTATCACCAGCATTCTGCCAAAACAATGGAAAGTTCTCTAGGGTGACCACATGCACTGTACTACTGTTTTCAGTTCCATCTTAATTAAAGACTAGTGCTGCGAGAATCAACACTGCCGGTTTTATTCCACTTGATTTCAGATACAAGTATCATACTGTTAAAACAAACTGATTAAATATTGCACATCAATAAACTGTAAAAAGACAGGAAGCCATAATACTGAAAAATAGCAGCACCAAATAGTACACGATGAACAGCAGTATCAGACCAAATAACTAGAGTCTGTGGTTTAATATTTTAATTATGCTAATGCAACCTCTATCTCTAGAGTCTGCAGATAAGCTGCTTATCTTCTTCTTCACATGACATCAGTAGCTCTCAAAAGTAGGGTAACTGTGGTCATTGCGGCAAGCAAAATAGGCAAGCAGCTGTCCATTGGAGATCATGAGGAAAAGGCCACTACCTGTAAATGACAAGAAAAACAGTCACATAACTCACAAACAAACAGACCAGGGAAAGTGATTCTGAAACTAGATAAAACTCTGGCCAGATCTCATATGGAATACCAGGTACAGTTCTGGGCACTAAAAGTAATAACGTATATGACAAAAGGCAATAATTAAAAATATGACTTGAGAAATTACAGGATGCAAGCACAATGACCTGGAACAAGAGAATATGAAGATTGAATCATCAGAAGTTTACATATATGAATCCAAAAGATACGAGTATGTTGATATATTAAATGCTATGCCTGGAAAATCAAGAAGGCCTGACTTGAAACTCACAGAAGGAAAATGAGTAGTTGCTATTAGGAAGCAACTCTTCGTTCTTAGGATCATGAATTCAGGTAAAAAAAAACAGCAGTGGAAACAGTAAAATGATGCCCTGCATAAGCCCATATTCTGAATACAGAAATAATTATTTGGGTAGCATGGATGTAAAACAGAGTGGCATATTTGTGATTGCCAATACAGCATGTTTATTAGTCTCATCACATTAAAAGTCACAGAAAAAATGCTGACTCTGAAGTCCTAGGTCAAGTTAAATCATTAATATTGCATCACACAAATCATTTTCTACAAATTTTCAGATCTCTTAGTGGTAAAAAACTCAAGTGCAGCATAAGTTTTATTCTACTGGCAGATGTTTTGGATTCTACTTTAACTATTAGACAACTGACCTTGGTATAATCTTTTCTCCTCTTAGTCTAGTTCACAAACAAACAAAACTACAGGTCTATATGTTTTATACAAAAATTATGAAAATAATATGAAATTAGACAGCATCTTCTAATGGGATAAACAATAACAAAGCCCAGGGTTAGATTCACAAAAAGTATACCATACTACTAGGAGAATTTGTGGCTAACCAAATCTCAGTATGATGGAGCATGAATCAAAGAATTTGGATGCACTAAGTATAAGCAATCTGTCTATGGCTTGGGACATGCTGCTTAATGATTGGCTCCTGACATGGGTGCTCCCATGATCCAGAAAAGCACATCTAGCACTTCTAATCTGTGCATGCTGATATGTTCACCATAGCATGTCACTTTGGTGCATTTAATGCAGAACACAAAAATGTACTGCACCACTGTAACTGCCCATCTTAGTAATAAGATCAGCTTTTTTTGACATCTTGAAAATTATACAAAAAAAAATAAATACATAAAAAATGTCTATCTGTCCACACAGCAGCTCAAGTATGGTACCCCAGCAGACATCATGGCAACCTTATGCTTACTGTATAATCATGGCTGCAAAAACAACATTATTGTGCTATTACTATATGTTACGATTTGCTTTGTATTTTTACCATTGCACAATGAGCTATGATTTGGGTTGTCACTTAAAAAAAGGTTGCTCTGAAATTATGTATCAGGTATACTGCAATCTTCAATCGCAGGATTTCTCCTGGATATTTCTGAAATGGACTCTGCCCAGCAGGATTAAACACTGCCATCAAATTTAAAAGAAATAAACAACATTAAAATAAATAAATGATAAGTAAACATTAAGTTGCCATAAGCGAGGGTTTTACTAAGTGACAGATGGTGCAAACTAAACTACTCAGTTAATTACAAATTGTCTTTACAGTCCTCTTTTTGAATCACACAATGTGAGTGAAACAGAGAATAAAAGATCTGCAAAAGCCTTCACTAAACTAATGCAATGAGCTTCTAAATCTGGCTTCATATGCTGTTATAGCACACAAAGTTAGGCAGGTCCTAATTCCTAATCATCATCATTATCATCATTAACCTCCTTTTTTCTATATGGGGAAGGGGTGTTTGTTAGCTGTCACTACCTGTCTCAATTCAGTGCCACTCTCCTACCTTCCCTGATAGTCATAGCTGACTGTTATAGGTCTTTTGTCCTGCATCTTTTGTCTAAACATCTTTGTTTCCTCTTATCTTCCCCATGTCTGTCGTAAATCTTCAATAAACTGTCTTCTGCTTCCTGCACATGTGATTGTACAACTGTATTCTTTTCTCCTTGACCTTCTCTGAAACTGGGACTACTTGGCTTATGCTCCAATGTCCTCATTTCTTTGATTATCCCACAGTGTGCATCCTACCACCTGTCTCAGGCACTTGAATTCTGTCATTTCAAGCTTCCTCATCTGGTGTGCCTTCACTGCAGAGGTTCCTATGCTACTAAGAAGCATTAGTTGTGCCAGTCACAACAAAAAAAAAAAATGTAAACTGTTCTTCCCACATCTAGAATGACATCCCAGTAATAATCCTGCAGCTGAGATTTTTCATCATAAGCAAGGTAAATAAGAAGTTATGTACTCACCATAACATTCCATGTTTGTTGCCCATCTCGGCTTCATTCATTACTGGTTGTGTTCAGAACTGAGGATAGGTTCCAACTTGGCCTTATACAAAAGCTCGAGAGCTTCCACCGGCTAGTGGCTACACCCTATCCCATCATGCTCAGGGAAGATTACCCAGATCTTGTTTGCAGATACTAGAGTTATCTCTAAACATGTAACCATATCCAGAAAAGACTAAGAAGAGATTCAGAGACATCATATCCAATTTGCAAAACACCCCTCGATCCTCCAGGAGAGAAGGTGGGGGAAGGAGGGTGGGATGCAAGAATGAAGGTGAGATGAACAACAAACATGGAACATTATGGTGAGTACATAACTTCTTAATGTTATGTTGTCCTATCTTGCATTCATTCATTGCTGGTTGGAACAGCGTCTCTAGCACCTTGTTTCTTGGGTGGCTCAAGGGAAAATACTCTTCAAAACAGTAGACCCAAAGGAAGCCCTGTTCCTGGAGGCCAAATTGACTTTGTAATGAGTGATAAAGATATGAGGCTTTACCCATGTTGCTGCTGCACAAATTGAATCCATGGGTAGCATACCTCTCAACCTGGAAACATCAAAAATCTGGACAATGCCCACAAAAAATAGGTACAAATCTGCATGCTGGTTAACATAAAATTTGCATATATAATTATGTGACCACACCCACTCAAATGGGATTGTGGGATACCAACTTTCAAATGTAACCTGAAGAACAGACAATCAAAATATGGCCCCAGAGTCCCCCGCAGCCATTCCAATGTCGCATTACTTGACTATTTTGCCCCATTTACCATAAACAGTGTAATGTGCATACTGCTTTACTTCTACAGTGATTATTTGGATTTCATTTAAAACTTTTATTTTACATTTTATAGCACAAACACTAATAGACATCTGCTAAACAAATCAATACAGTCTCACAATGAAAATAGACTTAGTATTAAAACTTCTCTGCCCTTGAAACTCACATTCATTGAAACAGCACTGAAACCTACATTCAAAGAAAATGCACCTGGCCAGTGGTGGATAAAAATTACCTCTGGGCTGTTTTCAAGTCATAGGCCCCTTGCACACGAAACATACATGCGTTCTTTGATACACCTTCCTGACTGCATTAAATTATATTCTTTGTATAATACAGCACATTTGTTAGAGCATGTTTTAAATTTATTGTTTTGAACATTTTTCCAGTAAGCAATGAAACAAAATGCATGAACCAAAAATGTCAAAATTGCCCAATTCAGAACATTTCATAAAAGACTACTCAAACTTCTACAATCCACCAGTATCAGTAAATATGCACACAATATCTGAAGTCAAATTTATCTAAATAATTCCACATTAACGAGATCTATAACTAATGAAGAGGTTGCTGCATCTGCATTTCTAGTGCCTGTTTTATTTCATCAATCCAGATGACTAACACAGGCAACAAAAGCCAAAACTGCAACAAAAAATAAATACATAAAAAGGTTAACGTGAAATTTGAAAGTGGATTTAATTACCTAAATGTCACAAATAAATGGGTTTACTGAACTACAGGAAAGATAAACCTTATGCAGTGGAATGAAAACATACCAAACCACGCATAAAACACTTCTGTTTACTACTGCAGACCTTCTGAGTAAAAATACTTTGAGCCAACAAAAAAATCTAAATAACATTTACAAAACAAGCCTAAGGTCCAAACCATGAATGATAGAAAACAAGCTGCAAAAGCAGAAATTACTGATTTGCTTCCTTCAAGTATGACACCACGTTTCTGAAAAGGACACTACCAATAAGGGCAACAGAGTTAAGCCACAAGCAACAGTAACTTTGAGTAATGAGGTCAAAAGATAATTAGAATCAAGTAAACTTTTCAGTCAGTGTCGACAAGCAAGGTGTCAGAATAATGGAACAAAGTAGATCATTTGACCATTACTGTGCAAAATTCATCTATGAAGATTTCCCAAGAGTTACATATGACAGAGAGAATGCCCCATGTTTGCTATTCATTGGAAACCTCTCTCTCTCTCTCTCTCTCTCTCTCTCTCATACATGGGCTACCACGAACTATGAACAAATAATATGAAGCCCATTCCAATGTAAACACTGCCTCCTTATAACATAGGACAACAAAAGTACTTCCCATTTACACCGAAGCTCCACACTACTGCTGTATCAAGGACTCAAACAAGTGTACCCATGGCATAAACAGAACAAAATAGCTGTAGCCCTAACCTAGAAAACTAAGAAAGTAAACACATAGGCATACTCCATGTGTCAAGTACAGAGTAACATTTACAAAAAACTCTCCACGGTAGGATGGGAATATCCAGGGTAATAGCTGCCACAAAGGACAAGTAGAAAGCAGAAGGGGAGGGCAGGTCTACCATACAAAAGTGCTACTGCAATTTAGATAGCTAGGTATACTAAGGAGCCTTGCCACTATATCACCTATTATTCAATATCTATTTCAACATTCCACAAGGAACATGCACAGTTAACAGTGGAACACTGAAATGGAAGCCTCCATATAACCAGTCTTACCATTCACACACAGTTACTAATGCAGCACAGACAGTAGCTACAAAGATGTCCTGCAGGCTGCTAACATTTAGCATCTACACTAGGCAGAACTTCAACTCTGACAATGACCATGGCTGCAGGTAGTGCAAATATACCATCAGAGGATGACTAATAGGATGGAGTAATACACAGGTGATGCATTTTAGTGAAACATTAAAAAGTACAAGTAGTGTATAGTTTTTATGCAAAGTTTTTCTTCTGTTTAATGTAATATGATACTGACAACTCTGACACTTACTAAAGTGCAAAGAATTAAAGTGTTTTTTATTTTTTTTTATTAATGTAATAAAGTTTGAATTTTAGTTAAAAAAAGAAATATACATCCGATACTAGTTGTTTGCTAAACAATGCCATTACCTTTCAATATTTTTTTGTTTTAAATGTAAGAAAACACCACTTAGCCTCCGGTCCAAAGGAGTTTCTTCCTGGAACATGTAACTAACAGCTAATCATCTAAGGGGTTCTTTGGTAAAATGGAAAATTGAATCATCGCAACTACTATAATGTCTTCAAGGAAAATTCCTGGGAGTGGATACTGGGGGGGGGGGGGTGCTAACTCTCTTCTAATTGCTGCAGATACTATGAGATTGCAAGAAAGGTCTCTCCAAAGACATATCGCTTTTCTTTATAGGCATATGAAAAAAGTGCCAAGTTTAGTTCGCAAAGTACAATGTTAATCAAAGACTTATCGCAAAACAGCACCACTGATATAATAAAGGTGCAGGAAAACAATTAGACCTTATTACGTACATAAGTAAGTCTGCCTGCTGCAACCATTAAAAGGGAAAGCTAACGCCTCCACATAAAAAAACACCTTCTTTCTCACTAGTTCATACCCCAAACCATGTACTCAGGCCACTGTGATGTAGAGATCCTTAAAACTGCTGCACGCACTACAAAAATGCCAAAACACAGAATATGCACAAACCAAACAAGTGCTACTAATACTATATGGAAATGGACTCATCTGATGCGAACCAAAGGCCGCGCAACATAATGCACGTTCAAAAACAACAAAGACAATCTACAACACTATGAAATAGATTACCGCTCCTGCTCCTTGCACTGCATACTTTTATTAATATTAATCTATTCATCTTTAAAGTTTAGCAGAAAATATACAAGAATTGTGTACCATAGCAAAACTACATAAAAAAATATAAAATACACTTACGCGAAGAGAGATCTCTACAGGCGCACACACACACACACACACACACACACACACACACACACACATATACACAGACACCCCTTAAATAAAACACAGACCTACACAGAACTGCGAGCTTCTGCCAATAACTCTACTTAAATAAAACCCACTCTGCAGACTCTACTTAAATAAAACACACACACTGGAGTGGAACCACTCTAATTAAATAATAAATAAATCACAGAACTGTGAGTTGCTGCCAGTAACTGCCAATTAATTAGAAAGCAGGCTTAGCACATTTGAATTATGAAAGATACACCGAAGCGGGCATGTGCATAAATTAGCAGATTTGAATTAGAAAGCAAAGCTTAGAACAATACAACCTTTTTTTTATTACCTAGCTGGGCTGCGGCATGTGGGTGTATGCTGGGCAGACTGAAACTTAAATTTGCGCACCTGCCGTTGCTGCTATATTCCCTCCAATCTGACTGAGTCCAACAAAGCTGATGTCATCCCGCATGCCCCTGTAAGCTAGTGATGTGTGGTGACACAGTTGTAAAAATAAATAAATAAAATAAGCAAAAAAATCGGGAATTAAAGGGGCCACTCGGGAATTCATTGCGCCCCATTATTTTGCCCTGAGAACCAGTAAATACCGAAGAATTCGGTACGGTTGAGAGGTATGATGGGTAGTCTTGCTTGAAAAGCCAACGAGGTTGCTATAGCTCTTGTGGAATGACATTTCACTTTCCCTGGAAATTCTCTATTCTGAGATGTGTATGTAAAGGTTATACAGTCAGTAATCCACTTAGAAAGCATGACCTTCGATCTGAAAAGTATGCAAACAGCTGGTCTGATTTCCTGAATATCTTTGTTCTGTCCAGATAGAAATGTAGCTGTCTGTGTACATCTAATTGGTGCAATTTGTACTCTGACTTGTTGCCATAATCAGGGAAGAAGACAGGTAAGTCGATGGATTGGTTCAAATTTGCTACTGAACAAACATTTGGGAGAAAGGAAGGGTTAATTCACAGGGAAACTATCTTTGTGAAAAAACATGTAAGGGGGACATGTTGATAATGCTTGAAGTTCTGATACCCGTCTAGCAGACATGATGGCTACCAAGAATATTTTCTTCCACGTTAAGAACTTTAGCTTGCATGTTGATGCAGATTCAAAGGAGGAAAGGGTCCCATGGCACTGGTGGCTCTTTTATTGGAGGTCTTAGTAGAAAAGTACCTTTCAAAAAGGCTTTGCAAAGCCTGTGGAACATGATTTTTCGTCCCATTTCACCAATATGATAGTTTGATATAGCAGCTAATTGAACTCGAACAGTAGCTGCTGCTGCACCTTTATCAAAAAGCTTAGCTAGGAAGTCTAAGACAGCTGTTATACAAGCAGTAAAAGGATCAATATGGTTGTTGAAAGCCTAACAGGAAAATCGTTTCCATTTGCTAGAATACAGTTTTCTGGTTGAAGACTTATGGGATGAAATCAAAATATGTTTCACAGCAGGGGAAATATCGGGAAGCCTGGCTATGTATGGAACAAGCTGTCAATCTGAGGGTTTGCAAAGATGGATGGAGTGACTCCAGATGGATGAGTCAGGAGGTCTGGAGCTGGGTCCAGAATCCAAGGCTCCTCCTGGAGATGGGGCCATAGGAAGGAGAACCAAATCAGATGAGGCCAGTATGGGGCAATGAGTATCAAGCTGCTCCTCAACATGCTGGCTTTCTGAAGGACTTTGGGAATCAGAGGAAATGGGGGAAAGGCATAGAGGAGACCCCGTGGGCCAATCGTGTATAAGTACATCCCTTGGTGACTCCCCCGGAGGGGGGATCAGGGCAAAGTAGCTGCTGCATTTGGCATTTATGGACATGGCAAAAAGGTTGCAGCAAGGCTGGCCCCACTTGCAGAAAATTTTTTCCGCAACTTCCTGTTTTAGGGACCACTCGAGAGGCATCAGAATAGCTCTGCTGAGTTTGTCCACTATCACTTTGGACTTTGGTGTGATGTGCATTGCAGTCAGAAAATGTTGGGAACAGACTGCCCATTTTCATAGATTTTGAGCCTCTCGACACAGGGAGTAAGAATTGGTTCCTCCTTGTTTGTTTATGTACCACATCAATGACATGCTGTTTGTTTGTATTGCAATCATTCCTAGTGGAAGGGAGTCCTGGAATGCCTGCAACACCAAAAGCACTGCTCTCATCTCTAGGATGCCGCTATGCAAGTGGTTCTCATTTTCCTGCCAGACACCTTGGACAGTCTTCCCTACATAGTGCTTCCCCATCTGGGAAGCATCTGTGGTCACTGTGGCTACTGGTTGTGGAAAGATAAATGGTCGGCCTAAGGTCAGATGAGTGGAATGAAGCCACCAGCACAGGTCTTTCTTGCAGGATTCTGTTATGATAATTTTGTGAGACATGGGCAGCTCCTGCATGGACCAATGGGTGAATAGTAGCCACTGAAGAATCCTCATATGCAGACGAGCTAAAGGTATCAAGGTTATTGCTGCTGCATGGTACCCAAAACTCTCAAAACAACTTTCACCTGAACTCTTTTTTTTTGGTTACGTGGTTTTTGATTTGATGACGTAAGGTTAGAATCCTCTCTGGGGGAAGTCTGGCCAACATTTGTTGTGTATCTAAGTCTGCTCCTATAAATACAATATGTTGTGATGGCAACAAGGCAAATTTTTCAACATTTATCGTGATGCCTAGCGAAGAAAAAAGATGAATGGTGGTGTCTCTCGCTGTTATTAGTAGATGCTTGGTGGTGGCGGTTAGGAGCCAGTCTAAGTATGGAAACACCTGGAAAACTACTGCCATGCATTTGGTGAACACTCTGGGGGTTGTAGTGAGACCAAAGGGCAGAGCTCAAAACTGGTAGTGATTGGCTCCCAGCCGAAAGCATAAATGTCTCCTGGATCACCTGTCCATTTTTATGTGGTAGTATGCATCCTGGAGATCTATCGAGCACATCCAATCATCTTTCCCCAGAAAGGGGAGTATCGACTGCAGTGTTATCATCCGGAAATTTGACTTCTTGATGGACTTGTTTAGTCTGCTGAGATCTAGAATGGGCCTCCAGTCCCCTGCCTTCTTTGGAACTAAAAAGAACCTTGAGTAAGTTCCAGATCCAATTTGGTCTGCGAGGAGATTTTGGATGACTCTTTTTTTCCAGCAACTTTTGTACCTCCAAAGCTGTGTGATCCCCTTGACTGGGTGGAACATCTGGAATTGTTTTTTTTTCTAATGGGGGAAGGAAAAGGGTATGTAGTAACCTCTGAATATGATTGTTTGTACCCATTTGTCTTTTATTTCGAGCCAGGCATTACAATGACAAGTGACCGCTGACTGCCTCCAGAGATGGACAGGCAGACCTCCTCTCAAGAGTGCTGAAAGGGTTTACCAAGGAAGGAATCCATGTCACCCTGGTTCTGCAGAACCTCTCTACTGCATGGTCGGTGTCTTCCATTGTTACTTCCCCCTCTGCCCCTGGGGGGGGGGGGATCAACACGTACATCCAGGAAAGCTCTTTGGGACTTACAAAACCATATGTTTTCCCCCCTTCTGACCTTTGGGATAAGGTCTGGTGGGGAAGGAAAAACAAACTCCAGTGACAGAGTCTTTCCCTCCTGTTCACACCTGGTTAGGATCTCTTTAACTTTTGCCCTGAACAAAGACAGGGCATTAATAAAGGAAGACTTGAAGGGTTCTGCAAAATCGCATAAGCGCACCCAGGAATGTCTCCTTAAGGAAATTCCTGTATCCGTTCCATCGGCCATGTAGGAAATAAGTCGCATGGAGGAGTTCACCACAGAGTTTAAGGTGGACAGCTGGGAGGAGAACTTGTCCAAGACCCCCTGCAGCTACAGAACCTTGGAGGTTATATCCTAGCTCCTTTAGGAGATCCCTTTGAAGCCTAGTGAAATGGGTCAGGTAGTTCAGTGACCGAAGGGCAAAGGACACCGAAGAAAACATAAGCTTTCTGTATTTGTCCATTGTTCGAGACTCTTTATTCGGTGGATGGACAGATGAGGATGTCTCCGACAACTCCTTCTTGGTGGCTGCCGCCACCATCATAGCATCTACCAGGACAACTTTGCTGAGAAACTCCCTATCTGAGGGCGCAGTGATGAACTTATTTGGCCTCCTAGGAACAGGTTCCACTGAATCCTGAGAGCCCCACACCTTCCGACTGACTACGTTTATAAATTGGTCAAATGGCAAAACGTGAACGCCTCCAGATACACAGACTCATCTGGTTTAAGGATTTCTAGGATGTCTGCAAAAGAGACATCCTCAGAGGGTGACTGTGGAGACCCTTCTGACTCATCAAGGTTTGTGCATGCCTGAAGTGATGGACTCCTCAGGGGGGTCTAGATGCTTCCTCTTGCACAATCTCTTCCAAGGGACCTCCTCAGAGGGGTACTCTGGAAAGGTTTTGTAAGAGATCGCTTCGCCCAGTGGGGCATCCTGGGGCTTCAGGTCTCCACGCCTGGGTGGGAGCGATGGTACTGAGACAGACACTGGCACTTTGGGGAGAAGAGTACTTGGACCTGAGAGCAGAGAAATCTGAGGTGACAGCACTCTCCTCATCACCTCGAAAGGCCCCCAACCCGGCTCTGAGGAGGTTCCCATTTCTGAAGAACCAGAAAGCCTCCCCTGAACCAAGGCAGTGGGCTCAAAGGCTGATGTAGGCACTGAGCTCACCCGCGCCAAAGCCCCAAGAGGTAGACTTGGGCTAGACAACTGTCCAGTCCGACTATTCTCCCTGGACCCAAAGGGAGAGCATCGGCTCCTAGACCCCTCAACTTCCGATGGAACCTAGGAGGTTGGAGCAATGGTCAAGCCCAAAGATCCCAGAGGAGACCTCGGCACCGATGGTTCCACTACAATTGGATCCAAGCACTCTGGTAGGAAATGACAAAGGGGAAGTGATATTGGTCGGCCCTGAATCCCTCTTGGTTGGAGTCGACAGTATCTTGGCCAGCAATGGTGTCCGTAAAAGTCTTTTCACCACCTGCTCCACATCATCGTCCGAAAGGCTTCTGGAGGATCGAGAGGATGGGGTTGGAGACCTTAGTGACTGTAGTAAAGGAGATCTCAGAATTGGGTAGACCGGCTCCAAGACTGGGGACTGGCTCCAAAACTGGAACTCTGTCGACTCTGAAATCACAATGGGAGCCGAAGAGGGAGATTTCTTGGACTCAAAAGCCTTCGGGTCTGAAGATGATTCCTTGGCATACTTTTTTGTTGGCTCTGATAGTGCAGTAGCAGAAGATGACCTCTTTGTCGATTTTTCAGATCTAGAAGATGGAGATTATTGAGTGTTTTTTGAGGAACTCTGATTCCCTTCTAAAGCCTCGGAAAAAGGAGTTTTCAGCACACCTCTAACAATTAATTTGTTCCTTCTCTCCATTAACACTCTTAAACTGAAGGCATGACAGAAGAAACATGGCTCTTGAAGGTGAACAGCACCCAAACAATATACACACATTTGGTGTGTCCATCAGTCAGTGACATTTTCTGATTGCATTTATTATATTTTTTAAAGCCCAAAGGTTTTGATTCTCTAGTATCCTTAGACATCTTACTAGCCAACACACAACCAAACAAGTACGAAACTAGAAGAAACCAACAAAACGTCTTGACACCAGTCAACAACCAGACAAGTACGTTAACTAGGAAAACACAAAACCAACTTTTTTTTTTTAATATATATATATATATATATATATATATATATATAAAACACTAACTTGCAACCAACTAACTCTAAATTATCGAACAACAAGACAGGATGAGAAGTCTTTAAAATGACTAACTCCTACAACAGACTGGGGGAAGGGAAAGCCCTCTAAGTTAAACAGGCCAAAGTGAGCCCTCTAACTTAAAAGGACTACAGAATGAGAAGTGGAAAGTAATACCAACCTGAAACTCTCTAATTTAAATGAGTTTTGATACCGGGATAGGGAGAAAAACCAAACAGGCCTAGCGGTAGAACAACGGCCAACAGAAAAGCACACACAACAGCAATGAACACACTCAAAGTACTAGAAACACTAGTCTAAATTGTGAGAGATATACAATATAGAAAATTTTTAGCAATATTAATATAATAAACAGGAAAAATATTCCACTTAGCCTAGAGCCTGCATGGAAACACCCAATCTTGTTTAGCAGCAAATGTGAGCTGGGTAATCTTTCCTGAGCATGATGGGATGGGGTACAGCCACGAAACAGTGGAAGCTCTTGAGCTTTTGTATAAGGCTGAGTCAAAACTAATCCTCAGTTCCAAACCCAACCAGCAATAAATGAAGGCAAGATACGACAACATAACATCCCCTAGCTCTACAATAACACAATATATCTAAATATGGACTAAAAACAGAACTACTGCTTAATAATAATAATGAAATAACACAAAATAATATATATATATATATATATATATATATACACACACACACACACACACACACACACACACACACACACACAAACACATATATATATATATATAGATATATATATATATATATATATATATATATATATATATATATATATATATATATATATATATATGGGTCTACTTCATTTCATCTAACTTCCAATTCACTGACTTTCATTTCGCTGACCCCATCTCACTGAAATTTCATTTGACTGACACTTCATTTCACTGACAGTTCATCTGACTGACAAGTACTATTAGCAAGAAAATGGAATAGGCCCCCTTCCCCACTGTAGTGCGACCCTGGAGTTAGAATATATAGTTGGGGGTGTGTGGGGGGCATATGATATTGTTAAGTTTTGATATAATATTGCTTAGTAAAAGAAAAGTAAGTGGGGGGCTTCGCCCCCCACCCCCATTGGGGGCTGTGCCCCCACACCCCAACTATATATTCTAACTCCAGGGTCGCACTACAGTGGGGAAGGGGGCATATTCCATTTTCTTGCTAATAATACTTGTCAGTCAAATGAACTGTCAGTGAAATGAAGTGTCACTGAAATGAAATTTCAGTCATTTGGTCTCAGTCAAATGGGAGTCAGTGAATTGGAAGTTAGGTGAAATGAAGTAGACCCATATACATATATATATATATATATATATATATATATATATATATATATATATATTTATTTTTAATCTCGATGCTGACTCTACACTGATAAACATGTAAGAAAATTACTAAACCAAGAATTATATCCAGACATGCTTTACAGACGTTCAGGTTAGAACAAATTAAAGTCAGAGAGAAGATGAACATCTTAAACTGTAAACACATATGACAGACACAGGGCAGGATTCACGAAGCCTCCGTGTAAGAGATACAAGGCTTACACGGAGGCTGCAGTTAAACGGTGTGACGTCAGCATGTCATGCATATACATGAGGGCATGCTGAATCACACCTAAGGCTAACATGGTCCATGGAAGACAGTAGGGGGCGTGTCCGTAGGTCGAGCCCTGCAAGCGGACACACCCCCAGAAGAGTAAAAGTGCCCAAAGTAAACACCCACGACAGAGTCCATGGAAATGTGAATAAACACAACACATCACAACACATGCCCCCACAGACTATGAACATAAAATATATAAATGAACATGTTATATTTTTTTTAAATTGTAAAGATGTTTGCCCATGAGTGTGCTCGTTTGCGCGGGCGTGCCCGTAGCTCAGCCACAGTTAGCAGTAAGTGGAAAAGCATATAAGAACTAACTATACAAAGTAAGCCAAAAAGCAATAGCGTAGCGGTAGAGACGTCGGCTGAAGAGCAGGCAGTCATGGTTCGAGCCCCCACAACATCAATTTTTATTTTTAGTAAAATAAGCACGAAACAAGTCCCTGACATATATGTACACATATAAAATTATATTTTATGTAAAATGTAATGAAATAGGCCATTTATTTTGAAGAAATGTGAGATAACAAAATAATAAAAAATGCCAGATGTGCCTATAGCTGAGCTACAGTTTAACAAGGTGAGTGCATCTGCCTGTAGGTGAGCAGTGGTTTAACAGGTGTAAAATGAGTGCCCGTAGGTGAGCAGTGGTTTAACATGCTGAAACTGTGTGCCCCTAGCTGAGCTGAGCGTAATATGCGTGCTGACAGCCAAATGAAGCATAAACCAGCGTAACCCGTTTGCGCGGAGCTGCGCACCGTGCCAATAAGCTAACCACCGGGCAACGTTGGGCAAGCTGTAACAAAACTGCCTTTACACAGACACACCCCCTAGCCTGTCTAGACAGACATAAAATATAAAAAGCAGTGGCCAGGTTCGAACCCAGGATACCATGCACCATACTCAAGGTACTGAACCACTAAGCCATGACAGCTGCACTTAGAAATGCAGTAATAGCAAATATATAGGAATGAATAGAAAGTGGAGCATGACAAAGCAGGTTTTGTGAAGTTGATATAATTCCAAAATGGCCAATCACAGATAAGTGCGGGAAAAACGGCATATATAAGCCCCATAGGCAGGAATACACAGCATAAACGATTGTAGAACTAACTTGCAGCTGGAATGTCAGGAGTAGGTGAGGGTAGTTGCTTTCGAGCACAGAGGTGGGGCATTGAGGAGTCCAGATATATGGTCTGGCTCCTAGTCCACAATCATGAGGCCCAACTCATGCAGGCCAGGTCCTGTGGGGAGCATATAGGGCTGAGGCATGGGACCGGTTGTCTCATGATCTCACAGGGATTCCAAGGACTGGTGAGCAGGTCCGTCACCACCATGCGGACCTGAAGAGATGTAAGCAGGACCAATTGAACCTTTGGATCCAGGAGGCCCGGCAAATGCCCAACGCCCCACTACTGAGTAAGTTACATTTAATTATGTATGTAAGAAATTAAACTAGCTGATATTATGGAGATGTGTATTCCAATATTACTTCATTTATATTACAGCTGCAGGTGTCCGTTCTGCGAACCGCAGAGCCTATGGCGATAGGCTGGTGCGGTTGCGCCACCAGGCAGATCAGTAATCCTCTCCTAGTAACTGTAAAGAAATATAAAAGTATGACAGTTAGCAAAAGAGTGCAGTGTAGTCACTAAGTAATAAAATGTGCAAGTAACAGCGTAAGAGTGTTTGCAAGTATTGCTTGATTACAAAAGTGTGTTGCAGTCTGTAATTCAAACAGAAAAATGAAAATGTCTGAAATAAAGTCTGAAATAAAGATGCCCCACCTGTAATCTAATAGTACTCAACCTGCAGCAGGCTGAAAAGTACAGCTGCAGAAGATGAGCAAATCACATGTGTGAAATATATCCCTGTTGAAATACTGAAACATGACAGAAGTGAGACTGCTGGAAAGGATTGTAATAACTACAAGTAAAACATGTCAATAAAGCCTAGAAGTAAGTACCATCCTGAATAGTAAAATGAAAACAAGTGAGAGAGTGTGAGAAAAAGTTATGAATCCACCAATAAAGTATAATAACCCCTGAATAAAGTATACTGCAGTCAGTACAGAATGAAATGAATGTGACAAGCAGAACCAAACTGCGAAATGTGTTCAAAGTGTTGCTGCAGCTGGAATGTGTATCCCAAAATCTGGATATGTTGCTCTCAGTCTGCAATATGCAGATAGTATGATTGTCTGAAATACCAAACATCCACAGTTGTCTATAGCTATATAAAGCAAATGTAGCAGGATGATGTAGCTGAACAAAGCCAGATATGAACGTGTATGAATAACAATAAAATGTATATTGATGTAGCAGTAACAGTCCTATCACCAAACTGAAGTAGTTATCATATAGGAAACTGTAGTTAGAACAGTAGTGTGTATATATCTGCAGCTATTAGAAATGTACAGCATATGTATTGGTATTCAAAGGTGTTAATATTTTCTTCACCCCACCCTATAACCACATATAATCCATTCCACGTGAAATTGGTATGTGCAATCACAAATAACACCCCTGGACATTTGTCCTGTTGGGTCATAAATATTTGAATGTACGTTGATGCATCTGCCCTGTTCATACATCCAAACCTGATGGCCTGTTGCCATCAATCAACCCTGCATGTTGTTGGACTGTGTATTGCTGTTCAAATTATGCATGTGTTATGCTTGCTGTTCAATGGTGTGAATATCTGGGTGTTTGGTTAATGGGAATACTAATGCATGCTGTTACAACTAATTGCGAATGGTATTGTATGTTACTAACCCAAACTGTCATGACATAATGCAAAACACAGGACGACAGGGAAGGCGGGTTCCAGCGGACCCACTTCTCCCACCTCAGCTGGCGAGTGCACCTGGCACTAGTGCCCAGTCTGGACCCTCCTCCGGTGGCCCTGTGCCACCTGCGGGTGGAAGCACTGCAGGGGATGGGGCCCATCCCCCCTCTGCAAGTGTGGCCAGAGGAGAACCACCACTCACCCTCCGTAGCGTCCAGACTGTGGTGCGTAGGGAGATCCGGGACTCTGTTCTTGGGCCCCTATGCCAGCTTGAGGCACAGGTGGCACAACTTATGGGCATGCCTGTTGCCCGGCCTACACAGCCCCCAGCACAGCCCCGTCCTGGCCAGTGAAGGAACAGTGGCAACTGCCCATGGGTGGGGATATCAGTTCCACTGTTGCCATCTGTGGGCTCATGGGCTCTGGATATCCAAACATCCATCCCCGTCAATTGTGTAACCCCCCCCACACGTGTCATACACCGCCCCTGTATGCGTCTTGTTTGTCTTGTCTGTTGACCTACCCAACCTACCAACCCCAGCTATACCGACTTCATTTACCTGACATATCACTCTCACCTGAAAAAAAAAAAAGAAAAAAAAAAGGGCACTCTGTACCTACAAAAAAATTACGCCCCATACATAGCTGCCCATTCCGCACACATGTCTGCTGGACATGGAAACTATCAATTACAATTGGCTGTACAACAAGTATTATTGTTGTCCTGACAACTCTCTCAGGGGTGGAAGGTTTCAAATGTCACACCAAATTACAAACATATGCACAGCTGTTGCTGATGAAGAAATGGGCAGCTATGGGCCTTACCTACATCCCTCCTGCAAAACCCAAGCTTGTTTCCCTACTGTCTTACCCTCTTTGTGACCCCTTTTTCACCACTTTCCTGTCTCCCCATTTTCATTTCTTTCAAAGAAAATAGCGCGGGTGTGCGCCAGAGTAAGCACTGCTAAGCAGTTGTAAGCGGGTGTGCGCGGAGCTGAACACCAGTGCGCATGCAGGAGCTCCGCGCAAACCAGCGCTAACCCGGTTACAACTGCTTAAAAGTGCCTTAGTCACTCTGATTGACAGGCCCTGTAGTCAGTTCAAAAGCAAAATAAAATCCCACTGTCAGGCCCGAACCCAGGACCTTGGAAACAGTAGTCTGCATGACTTACCACTAAGCCATGACTGTTATACAAGAACATTGTGCTAAAATAAATATATCATGTAATAGTAGGAATGAATGTAAATGGAATATAGGATGTGTAGTACACAAAGCATGTCATGTATACTTAGTGTCAAATCTAGTGGATTTCTATAATAGTAGTGTGTGAACAGAAACAGCCATGCTAGTTGGTAGCTAGTAGGTAATAATGTCAGTTAATGTACATATATAAATGTATGTATGTTTACATATATATATATATATATATATATATATATATATATATCTAGTTGTAGGTGTCAGTGTGCATACACACTTAGTACAGGAAACAGGACAGAGGAATGGAGAAATGTGAATCTACAGCACAGCCTAAATCATGAGAGAGAGATACTAACCTTTACACTCACAGAACAGTGTCCACAGCATACCAGCATGGTCCCCACCCTTACAATCTGAAAGGGCAACGCCTATCTCACATACCCTTTTATAGCACTGTCCTGAAATCACAGTGAGAACTGCAATCAGTACACAACTGGCTGCATGCAATTAGAAAATCCTGGCTTACAATTGGTGCAGAGGCCATCACATGGACGTATGCAGATACCTACAAAAGCATCCTGTACTCCCACTCCACACATGCAATACTTTCATTGCACTGTCTGGAGGCAGACAGAGAGAGAGAGAGAGAGAGAGAGAGAGAGAGAGAAAGGAAAAAAAAAAGAAAAAAAGAAAATAAGAACACAAAGAAAAACACACGTTACACAAACTAGGTTGAAGCTGTCATCAGTGTCAGTACCAAGCTGGGCTGGCAGCAGCAGGAAGCTATAGTAACGGTAACGCAAACAGCTGCGACAAACACAGGTAATGTAAAGTAACAAGTTAATAGTGTACATACTGTGAAGCCTCCATATGTGTCATTGGTCTGTATCTATAGGTATGTCCATGTGATAAGTTGTGTGCATGTAGTTTCACCCAAAGGGGATGACTATACATTACATGTCATTCAGTGTTAGGCCATGATCCTGGCACCAGTTGTCTATTTCAGTGAGGCCTGTCTGTAGGATGTGTGTGTCAGCTGGTGTAACGACTATGGCGCTTAGTTCGCAGTCATCTGGGAACTTTGTCATCCACAACCCGCACATGTTTGCTTTCACATCTGAGAAGTAAATGCCAAACAAGAGGGGTCCTAGGACACAGCCCTGTGGGATACCAAATGTGACTGGCATTGAGTCTGACATGGCTCCCACAATATCGATATTATGGATTCTGTATGTCAATCAGTGTGCAACCCATCATGTGACATATGCAGTAACATGTAAGCTAATGAGCTTGTCTATGATGCCTGAGTGGAGTACTGTGTTGAAGGCCTTAGGCAAGTCCAGGTAGGCTGTATGGACTGCGTTGCCCTCATCAATGGCTGTAGTGACTGTTCTGGAAGGTCAACCAGGTTCAAAAGGCAGGATCAGCCCATCACAAAGGCAATCTGGGTGGGATCAAATGTCTGCAGGTACCCAATATCGCTGTATATGCATCCCATAATGAATCATTCCATAGCTTTGCAGACCAGGCTGGTTAAGCTTATGGAGTGGTAGTTCCCAGGGTCAGTAGAGGTGCCTCCTTAGTGGAGTGGGACCATTGTTGCTGTATGCCAGTGTTCAGGTACATATCCCGTAGTATGGCCAAGGTTAAATATCAGTCTTATATGCGGTTGTATCCCCTCTTGGAGTTCACGTAGCACACATCCAGGGATACCATCAGGTCACATTGATGCTGTGTGTTCTGCTTTGCTGAGGGTGGCCCTCACCTGGACATCTGAGATGATAGGGAGGTTACATTCAGCTGTGATAAGTATTTCTAAGTGTGGGGGAGAAGGAGGGGGGATACGTGCACTGAACCTGTCTGCCAGAATGTTGCCAATATCTGTGTGTTCAGTGAATGTTAAGTAGGTGTGTAGTAACTCAGAGCATATCTGAGGCGTTTGGTGCATATGTCTAACATAACTGAAGAAGGCCTTGTGGTTATCTATAGTGTTCGTGGCCATTTCCCTCCCAGAGTAGGCCATGGATGTTGTTATGAGAGACCATAGCTTATTACCAGTGCTGACCACAGATGCCTTCCTTTTATGTGAATCTGCTCTGTCCTGCAGTAGCCTCCTTCTATCGTTATACAATCTGCCTTTGTCTGGGGTCCACTAGACAGGATGCCTAACCTTTCTGCACAGGGTCTGGGTTAGAAATGTGTGTGCATGTTCCATGCATTCTTTGGGATGTCTGTGGGAAGCATTCGCAAAGGGGTCAGCAGTGTGGGTTGTGGCTTCCACTGGCCCAGTGGGCTGCATGGATACCATGTCAGTCCTAACAAGTGAATATCTGTCTAATCGCATATATATCAAAGTAGTCTACTGTGCTGGTGGTGGTGGTGGTGGGATATGTATATCCAGGCCAAGTAATTTGTGTCCAGATCACACAAGTGGATGGCGTTCCACATACAGTACCTTGGTATGAACCCCCAGAGTGAGGTTGTGCATTGGACCTGTCTCAGTGTGCTGACCGATGGGGCATGCTACTATGTTGTATGGAATGTGGCAGGTATTGTTGCACAGGTGTTGGCTGAGCACTGATATCTGGCCATGTACTTGTGTATCCACCAAGAGACACACACGTGCTATATATGGGAGTAGTAGTATATCACTACAGTTGAGTATCATGTATAGTATGTGTGCCATATATCGCTGACATAGTCTGCTGATATCCTGTTTGTGTTCTCTTCCAGGGACATGGTGCGTCAGCAAAATCCTGCCTACTCTGCTGCAGAAGATGAAGAGATACACCAGAGCCTGGTGTGGGATTATGACATACTGTTTTCCTGCACCAGCCAGAATCAGCAGGAGAGGGCTGCACTGGGGCAAGACCTTGTCCGTAGGGTAAATGACATTGGCATGCATAATAGGACATATGGGCAGGTACGACATCACTGTAGTGATTTAATCAGAAATGTCCGTCAGCGTGCGTCGGATATCCACAGGCAACAGGTCGCCACAGGAGGTGGGGTGGCTACACATTCCCCCCCTCACCAGACTGGAGGGGCTACTCCTAAGTGTTGTGGCTCCAGCCCAGGAACATCAACAGCAACACACCTGCATTATGATGGAGGCTGGATCCACAAAGCAACACGACATGGAGCGTGCAGGTAATATGCCATATGTACGCTTGACTGTTCTGTACACTGTTAGTTTATGCATGTGTAAGGTGTGTCCGTGGTATGTAGCTGTCAACATAGTATGTAATTGTGCAGGTGTGATATTGCCAATATCAGCAGCTGACATGTGAAAGGCAACTGGTGTACTACTGCACTGTTTTTTTCTCAAAAAATTTTTATTAATTATATGAATAGCAAGACAATTAAAAGATTATACATAACAAGAAGGCATAAATGAACATATAACAATTCATCTAGTGATAACAACCTTCATGAGATTTTGATAAGTTATTTAGAAATAAAACATACACCATATGTACACTATATACAAGTTAGGCAACCTGAGAGAAAAAAAAAAAAAAAAAAAATATTTAACATTAACTATTTAATATGTTTAGAACCTTTTCTAACACAACCTTTCTAATAGCTTTTTTGGACTTCCACCTAAGTATCTTTGAGCATCAATAAATTTAAAAGCCATTTTCTGGAAAGTAATCCATTTTAATTTAGAACGATCAATCCAATTTTGTATTATATAAAGTTTTAGTAATGAGCAAATAAAAATGATAACATGAATATCAACTTTTGAAAGATGAATCAATGGAATATGTAGAATAGCAAATTCCCACGTCAACGTGGATTTTGATATCCCATTTTCTGCAGTCTGACTTTCAAAGATGTCCACAATCTGTGAGAAAATGACAATACCATAGAATATGAAGGAGGTCTGCTTGGGGATGAGAACAGCATGAACACGAAGGGGACTTATTTGGGTTAAATTTGTTTAATTTGATTGGGGTAAAGTAGGCATCATTATTAATCATTAATTGTGTGTATGCTAATTTTTAAAAGGGATAAATTCCTTAGTGTGTCTAATAGCCAGGACTTTCTGAGATTCTGACAATTGGGAATTATAATTCAACCAAACATTAGATAAAAAGACAGTTGTGGTCCATCATTAAAGAATTAATTAATTTATATGAGTTTGAGAGCATTTTATCAGATGATGAAAGTATTTTGATAATCGTGTTAAGGTTTTTCAATTGTGAGTCTATGGGGACCAGAGATACAAATTTGTTTTAATTATTGCTCTTAGTTGTGTAAGAATTGGTGAGTAATTCCAGTTTACTTTCAATAACTTACGCCAGTCAGATAAAGGCAAGTCAAGATATTTCAAAACATCTCCTACTTTTAGATTTTTAATTAAAGGATAGTTTGTTAAGTTCAAAAGTTTATTGTCCAATAATATATTTGGGTTTAGATGAATTGGCTGAACATGGTGCGAGATCTTTTCTAGTTTACACATTTTGAGTAAGGTTTGGAAATCTCTAATCTTTTGTTTAAATACTGTAGATATATTTTTAATAAATAAACTATCCAGAGAGATAAAGGGAATAGCTTTAGGATTTAAATTATTAGAAATGACATAATTATACCATAATTTTATCCATAAAGAGTGATTTGGATAAGAAGTGTTATTGAATTTAGAGATAGTAAGAAGTTTATTGGATGAGACAATCAAATAATAGAGATAAAGATTAGGTAAACCCAAACCTCCCTTGTCCTTCGAAAATGCCAATCTAGCATAGGAAATTCTAACAGATTTAGGGAACCATATGAATTTTGCCAAAGCTTTATTTACAGACTCAAAAAAAAATTTTGAAATTATCTGATCAGATGATGAGAATTGGTAAAGAAATTTAGGCAGAATATTCATTTTAATAATGGCCACCCTTGAAAGAAATGAAAGGTTTAGATGCTTCCATCTGTCCATATCAGACAACATAGAGTTCCATAATTTATTAATATTATTTTGAAAGGAAGATTTATTATTGTGTTCTAAATTGATACCTAAATATTTTATATTATAAGTAAACTGAAAATGATCGTCTGGAAACAAAAAAGATTTGTGTGCTAAATGATTTAAGGGAAAAATATGAGTTTTTGTAGAATTTAAAAGATAGTTGGAAACCAAAGAAAAATAATCAATAGAATTCATTATTTTTCTGTAATCAGATAACGGAGTTTGAAAGTAGATTACTAAATCATCCGCAAAAGCAGAGAAATGAATATTAGTATTAAGAATTCTAGGGATGTTATGAAAAGTATTTTGAATAATAAACAATAGCAAAGGTTCTAAGTAAATGTTGAAAAGAAAAGGGGACAATGGACAACCCTGTCTTGTTCCTTTAGTGATCTTTATCGGAGCAGAAAATTGACCATTAATGTATAGTCTAGTAAACATATTCTTGTATAAAACTTTTTAAAAATTTATAAAGAATAAGGGAATATTAAAACATAACATAGTTTGAAATAGAAAGTTCCAACATACTCTGTCAAAGGCATTTGATGCATCTATAATCAAAGCATATATAGGGTTTGGATTTTTCTTAATGAGATGAAGTATAGTCTCTAAAGATAGAGTATTATCCCAAGCATGTCTCTGAGACATAAAACCTGATTGATCTGACGAGATAATTGAGGGTAAAATCCGCTTCAATCTGTTAGCCAGAATAGATGACAGAATCTTAATATCCACGTTAATTAAAGAAATGGGTCTATAATTTACTGGGTCAGATTTATCTTTATTATTCTTTAGAATTAGAATGGTTTTGGATGTGTTCCAATGAATATCTGAGATATCATTAACTCTTATATGATTGTAAACTTTAAATAGAAAGGGAAGAACTACCAATTTGAAAGTTTTGAAAAATTCTGGAGTAAAACCATCAGGTCCCGGAGATTTACCCAATTTAAGATTATCTATTGAATCCGAGATTTCTTGTACCGATATAGGGGTAGAAAGTAGTTTTTGCTGATTATCATTAAGTTTAGGAAACTGCAAAGAGTCTAAAAAGAGTTTTGAGTGATTATCTTTAACAGAATTAGAAGAACCTGAATATAACTCAGTGTAAAGAGAGGTGAAAAGTTGAATAATCTCTTCATCAGTATTATATAATCTGTTATTATAAGATAAAGATGTAATATTTGGATTTCTGAAGTTAACTTTAATAATTCTCGCTAACAATTTAGATGGAACCTGGGCCCACTCTGAATATGAAGCAAGTAGCTTTTGTTCAGCTAAGGAGAGGTTATTTTGGTGAAGCAGAATTAAATCTTTCTGACAATCAAAAATTTGTTTTTCTAAAGTAGCATCATAGTTCAGACTAAGATGATTTTCCAACGAAGAAATTCTTGATTTTAAGAATTCCTCTTTCTTAAAGTATTGTTTTTGAAAAAGCAGCTTTACTAATAAATAAACCTCTTAATCTTGCTTTACATGCAGCCCATTGTATGTCATAAGGAATGTCTGATGATTCAAGACTATTCACCATTTCATTTAGGATTTCTGAAGCTTGTTTGCAAATATCTTCATTTGACAATAAGTTATTATTTAAGGTCCACTTATTAAACATAGTTTTATTTTTGATATTGGGTTTTATGTTCAATTTTAGTGAAATTCTTGAGTGATCCGAAAAGAATCTGGGTTCTGTAGTAAAGTCCACAATATATTTTGAAATATAATATGAAATTAGAAAGAAGTCTAATCTGGACCACGAATGATAGCACTTAGAATAATAAGTATATATATCATTCTTGTTTATATTTTTAACAGTGCGGAGGGGGTCTATTAAATTATATTCTGTCATCAAATCATTTAGAGCCAAAGTAGATTGAAGATTATAGGTGACAGTGGAGCGGGAACGATCAATTACAGGGTTTATAACTGCATTCCAGTCACCACCCACTATAATATGATGATCCTTATAGGATGCAAGAATATTGTAAATTTTTAAAATGAACAAATGTTGTGAATTACATGGGCCATATAGATTTAAAATTAATGAGGGTTTGTCCAAACCAGCAATAGAAGCAGTAAATAAGCACCACCTCCCCTCATCATCAAATTTCTCATCAATAATATTCCCAATGAATTTTTGTTTAATGATTATAGCTACACCTCTGGAGTTAGATGAGTCACCTGAAGCTATAATCTTTTGATCCATTTTTTAACTCTTTATTCCAATCAATACGTGAAATATGGGTCTCTTGAATAAAACAAATGTTAGCCTGTGATTTAAAGATCATATGAAATAATAGTGACTTTTTCGCTTTATCTTGAATGCCTCTAACATTCCAAGAATCTAAAATTATGTCAACAGGCATATTCTACAAGTATAATCATTATTGATGCTATAAAAGTGAACTCAAGGTGCAAATCCAACACAACATTAAAAAGAAGAAGAAAAAATAAAAGAAAAACAGTCTTTAAGTATTCAAGCAAGTCATCAAATAACATTTGTTGAAAAAAAAAGAAAAAAGGTTTTTTAAGAACCATGAAATGTATAATAATAACCTTTATCCTAACCCTAGTGCCTACCCACCAATCCCCCTGTGATAAAGGAAGAGCAGAAGAACATGAAAAAAACATTGTAATTATAGATAATAATAACCTCAAATTAGAATACAAATTACTCAAAGGAAGCCTAACATAACATAAAGTCCGAGTAATACTACTAAAAATATATACAAAATTAACTAATTTCAAGATGTCCAACATGCTTAATCCCTACTTCTAATACTAATCTAAAGCTCCTATCCTTAAATTGAAATTTATAGTGATTAAATGTATTTCCTCAAGTATTTCAAGAGAAAGAGAAACAAGTAAATAATAAATAAATCACACTCTGCTTAACTAGAACACTCTATCATAAGAAGTAATACAATTAAAACTGAAAGATATGTAAGATAACATATATAGGTATAACAAAACCAACTGGTAACATTATAATATAAGTAAATAAGCATAGCATTACTGAACTAAAGATAATAGTCATGCACTATCTACTGAACCTTCTTTAGTACTTTAGTGATAATTTCATTAATCAACATGACCATTAGTATGATAAAAGCACTAATACCTGTAGAATGAGTATTTAGTTATAGTTCAAATAAAGCAAAAACAACTACCAAGCAACCATATCTCAAAATGAAAAACAATTCAGTCTGGAGATGCATCTATTAACTAGATAATAATAGTACAGGAACTATTCAAAATGAAATATTATAAGCTGTAAGGTTTTAACACTAGTTAATATACATGAATAAAGTATAATTATATTATTAAATAGTAACTTAAACAGCATCATATATATTGGACTGAATGTACAACAATGTGCATACATATAATTTTAAATCTACTTTTCAATATTTTACTAATGACTCTGTTAGGTTATGTAGCCATACTATTCTTCTAAGCCATAGATGTAACATAGCAAAACAGCATGAAAAGACAAGGCTTTTAAAGTAAACATTTTGAACATCTAATTAAAACAGAAACAAGCAAGCTAAATGCAGTAAATCTAAGGGCTTAAATATATATATGTAGATTCAGCTAATCATATTAAAGATAGTTATATCAAACCTTTCAAATAAGTAAAGGCTTTCTTAAACATAAACTACTAATCATAAATATCACATCCAGCCTCTGAGAAGAGAGAGAGCAGAGAATAGAAAGAACATGAAACTTTCATATGAACAGGTATACTTTGTAACATTTGTCAAATTAAACACTTCAGTATAATATAAAATATTGTATGAAAAAATATTCTGAATAGGAAAATATGTTCATTTCTTTACACATCCTTTAGAATTTTAATATATAAAACTAACCTGTTCATTTGTTTCCAAAAACATTTTCACTCTACTTTATGAAAGTAGCAGCTTGCTTTGAAGTCATGCAGACACACTAAAAGTCACTGAATATATTATGTGACATGAATCTGTTTAAATTTAAAAAGCAACCTTCATTTATGAAGAGAAAACACTTTAAATAATAGCCAGATCTATTAAAAAGTTAGTGCTATTGAATACTTGTTGAAAACAAGCAGACTTGTGTATTTGAAACTGTCCTTTCCTCACAAATGATGACATCACCATCCATCTCAGAGAGACTGTAGTGTGTGCATGTTCATGCAGAGCATCAGCTGGAACTCTGAGGGGAAGATTTTCTTGCTAGAATGTTGAGATGGAATGTTTTTCCCTCCAAAAATCATTTAGCTTACACAGAAGGCTGTAACTCCAAAGTTTGTAGTAAAATTAACATATTATCTATTTACACAGCAAGCATATGTGAGAGAAAGAGAAAAAAGTAAATGCAGGAATTTAAATGCTTCTATTAATCCACACAAATCTAACAAGCATATATCCTGTCACTGCACACTGTCACACCAAATCCATCATGTGTAAATTACATGACAAGTTCTTAAGGTAATATAATTATGTCACACCAGAATTACAAATCATGTAACACAAATACTGTCAGATTAAAGAAAAGAAAAGATCAAACCTTATTGTAGTTCTTTAACAGTAGAATATTAAGATACAGTGTCAGGAAGCTTTTAAATGTTTTAAGAAAAATGTCTTTTGCATCTTTAGGATCTGAACATACAAATCTTTTGTCATTAGCTGTGAAAGACAAGGTATTAGGATATGCCATTCGAAATCTAATCCCTCTTTTTATCAAGTCAGCACAATAGGGGCTAGTTTTTGTCTATTTAATTTGATCTGTGCAGGAAGATCTTGGGAAAATGATAGTTTGTGAGACTTCCATATGAATTGTTTCTTTGTTTTAGCAGTTTCTAGGATCTGGAAAGTGTCTTGAAAGTTTAGTAACTTAGTATAAATTAACCTTGGTGTAGAAGAATCTTGCTTTGTACGCAGTGCTCTGTGTGCTCTCTCTACAATTATAGATTTTGAAGAAGCTTCACAATTTAACAGTGTTTCAAAGATATTTTTAGTCACAGATAACAAGTTTTATTGTCATAAGATTCAGGTAAACCACGAATAATGATGTTATTTCTTCGACTCCTGGCTTCCAGATCCAATATTTTAGCTTGTAAATCTGAAATAGTTTTATCTCTAGATTTAAAGTCACTTTCCAATAAGTCTGTTTTAACTTCCAAAGCTAAGATTTTATTTTCAATAGTAACAATACTATCGTTTATTTGCTTTAAAGATTTACTAAAGTCAGCAAACTGTTCTGAAAAGTTTTGTATAGCACTTTGGATTGGTTTTAATGCTATTTTTAGTTCTTCTAAAAGGAAATTTGAGCCATTTAAATCTTTATTACTTACATTAATAGTTTCTGTAGGTTGTCTAGATGATTTCAGTCTTTTTGAACCTGAATCTTTTTCAGGAGAGAGCACTGAAGTATATTTGGCCTTTGTAGGCTGAGTCTCCATGGAGTCAGATTTTGTAGCCATGCCCAGAAATGGAATGCAGTCAACAGGATACCAAGAACCAGGAACAGACTGGAGCAGTAGGAGTCCCAGCAGCAGAGAGACCAAGAATGTTCTGAGGTAAAATAAATCCCAGGATAATAATTCCAGAAGAAAAAATAATCCAAATGCGTAGAAAAAGATTTATAAAATCTTTTAGTATAAAAATTTGAGGAAAAAGGTTGATGTAAAGTTGTAAAAAAAAACAAAAGTTAAATAGCTGTGAGGAGCTCAGAGAGTAAGGACTAGACTAGTCGGCGGCCATCTTGGAATCGTGTACTACTGCACTGTATCATACGCAGTATCAATGGCACAGTTGTGCCCACTGACATTAATCCCCTCATTTCTGCAGGTCCCTCCAGTGTTACAGCAAGGCAGCCCATCCATGCTGGTGAGTGTGTTTTAACAATACCTATAATAGTCCTGATAGTGCTAGTAATACTAGTGTAAAACAGTAGTGCTCTGTGTGTATACTGTGGGGTGTGCATGTGTGCATGTGTGCCTGTGCCCACGTGTGCATGTGTGCATGTGTGCCTGTGTCCACGTGTGAATGTGTGCATGTGTGCATGTGTGCATGTGTCCATGTGTACACGTGTCCACGTGTGCATCTGTGCATGTGTGCCTGTGTCCACGTGTGCATGTGTGCATGTGTGCCTGTGTCCACGTGTGCATGTGTGCCTGTGTCCACGTGTGCATGTGTGCATGTGTCCACGTGTGCATGTGTGCATTAGTGCATCACTGGTAACATTGTGTAGACATAGTAAACTGTGTTTCCTGTCTTCCTCCCACAGGTTCTGGTGCTGCTCTGGTGTCCTGCAGCAGGGAACCTGAATCTGGTGCCACAGGTACTGATAATAATGATATCTGTGTAACGGCACAGGAAGATGTGTCAGGGCCCATCACTGGTCAGCCAATTGACAATACACAGCTGTCAACCCCATCATTGCGCACAGTCATCCTGTCAGTACATCCTATGTCACCATTGTCCCTAGGTGATGGACAGGATACAGTGGGCATTGACCAGGGTAATGTGGTATCTGTGGCACATGCTTCCCCACACAGCAGCCATAGGCAGGGTCCTGTGATGGTACCACACAGTTGCCCATGGGTTCTCGTGGGAGCATCCGTGGTTGTACTGCCTCTGGCAGACATGCCCAAAGAGGTCTGTCAACCTCAGCTATGTTTCGGGCTGTCATGCAGGCACAGTCACGTATGGAAAGGTACACCAGACAGGGTCTGAGGGAGCTGAGAGCATGTCACACAGCCATGACTGACAGTATGCGTGACATAGCGGATGCTATCCGTAATTTCACCGATGTCATAGACAGACATTGTGGGGACATATTACAGCAGTTCCACAACCACATGTCCATGAGCCAGGGCAATGGTGGACGGTTGCGGCATCGACGTGGCCATATGCCAGCAACAGCAGCAGCTGGAAGTTGGCGTGGATGACAACAGGCCCGCGGTTGCCCCCATAGCGCCAGCAGCAACCCCAGCAATGCTGGGTCTGTGCTGTCATCGGAATGCCCCAGGAGACCACGGGCACGTGGCTCTGGACAGTCCCAACAGGGACCTGTGTCCAGTCAACACACTCCCGCTTCTGATGACAGTACCCAGTCTGGCTTAGTACCAGATATGGTCCATAGCACCCCTGTCAGGCACAGGTACCGTGTCCGTGCCCACAGACACTGATCTGTATGACCTGCCAGGTGCAGTCTGTAGCTGTCCACAAACTCCAGTATATGGCAGCCATGAGATGGAACTGTGTGCATGAATACACACATGCGAAATGTTAACACCTAGGGCTGCCACATACACACACACACTGCACCAATAGTGCCCCACCCGGTACTGCTGTCCCTCACCAACACACATACACACACATGTCAATTGGTGGTATCAGTGGTAGACTCAGGCATACCTAATTCACACCCTGTGGATATGATGGAACTGTGCCACCTCCTGCAATCTCCAACATCAGTGCAGGAACAGGTAAACACGTTGCTGATGCACAGGGTGACTACATAGAAGTGTATTACTAGTATCATGTTGGTAACAGTACAGTGTGCTGATATGACTGTGTGTATATCCCAGCATGCCTGATGCAGTAACTGTATGACTGTCCTGAATAGTTATCTACACCTATAGTAAGTACCATAGTGTAACAGCTGCACATTATTGCATACCGGTGGTAAGGATGTCAACAGATAGCCACATACATAGGTAGCACAGGGGAGAAGCTAATGCAAGTAGTGATACGCAATGATGGACATGTACAGTAATGGTGGCATGTTGCCCACAACGACTATGCAATGTGGATGTTTGCGCATGTTGATATGTGTGCAGTACCAATTTAATACAAATTACAATTAAAAATATGACATAATATCAGTTCTACCATGGACATCTGAGCTGTGCATTCCTGGGTACATGTTGATAGTGCCTGCATATTTGCACTGTTATCTACTGGAAGTGTTACCCCTTCTTTGTTGTACAATGGACTACTTCCAGCCCTGCTTACTGTAGCTTTGTTTGCATGCATGTTTGCTTGGGGTTCCCTGGGACACTGCTTCCACCTGCAATGCAGAGTTACAGAGCTTCTGTGGACTCCTAGTGACATCTGCATAGCGTACTATACGTATGTCAATTTTCCACCTGACAGAACGTCACTGTCTGTCCTGTTCGCATGTACGTTGCCTGTGACACATTGCACATGACTTACCTGGCATTTACCCACGTGTGCAGTCATATATGCCAGTGCTATGAAATCAGTAGCAGTACACCCACACATACTCACCTTCAGTATGTTGTTCCCCATTGGCCCTATGTGTTGGTAATCACCATGGCAATCATACTACTATGGTACCATGTGCAAAGGTAATCTGAGAATCACCTCTATGGTCCAGTTGTGGTTTATGTGAGTCATGTGGCAATGTCACAGCTGCCACATGTATGCAGTCAACCCTCTCCCCTGGCCAGGAACGTACAACACATGTGTGGGATGCCACCACATAGCCAATCTGGGGACTGAGCACTCTGAACCCAGTACTGCCATACCCTGTCAGGTGGCATGACATACTACAGTGACTATAATACCAGTCTGACATAGACCCGCACTGACAGCAATCCGAACACACTGGGGCATACTTGGAGACTCAGAATAGCATCCTGCCTGAGCATCACACACCTCCGCAGCTGGCACACAGGCATACGTTACATCGGAACAGAGCACATGCCACACATGGCACACACATCCCATGTGCCACACACTCACAGCCTGTAGGGCTACACATCACACCTGCTACAGATGTGTCAGGTACCTCTCTTGGCCGCTGCAGTGGGGTCCCGCTCAACAGGCTGTACATGGTGAAGGTCACAGTGATATGCCCGTGGGGCACTATGGTCCACCACAAAACACATGCATACAGGTCAGTCAGAGGCATGGACACATATGACTCAGTCATTGTCCATGCCACTATGGATGACCTGAGACATACCTTCCTGGACTGCATGATAGGGAACATAGAAGGGATCTCTCAGCATGTGGCACAGGCCAGTATGAGCCTGATCTTGGTTGCCATCATACCCTCACCAGGTATGCTACCACAATATGTAGGAAGGGTGTTCTATGTCTACATTCTGCTCAATCTCCAATGTCATTCATAGGGTATCCAATGGCTGTCAACGTGTGCTTACATGCTAGGGAAGCCACAATGATTTTTGAGGGGCAGCTTGCACGTGACACCCACAGGCCATTGTATATTGGCGAAGCCCCTTGATACACACATAGTGCCTTTTGCTGCAGGACACGGATTACATAGCCACCTCCATGGGTATCACACAGGATAGGACACTAACAGTGATGCTACACAACACCAGCAGTGTACACCACAAGATGCATGCACTGGACACTGTCCTCAGCACGGTGAACTGCAATATCTGTGCAGTACCAGATTCCTGATTCACGGCTCACAGGTGCAACCCATCACTGCCAGGTTATACCTCATACCATGCCTGTCGTCCCCTACACATGTAACACACATGGACAGGGGGGTGGTATCTCAAGGCACCACAGATACACACACCTCCAGGTTGTTGGCGCAGCACAAAGCATCAGGGTCTATCCATGAGCAGCTAACAGTGTGTTGGACTGCCTTCTGGTTCATAGCCTGGCACACACAACCCTCCCATACACAGGAAATCCACCTGTCCTCCCTAGCAACACTGGCAATATGACAGTCTCTAGAAATGTCTTTATATGGCTGGACTGCATCCAGCCAAACATTGTGCGTGAGCATTACTGTAGCTACAACACACTAGCTGAAAGGTTCCCGGCATGTAGTCACTGAATTGCAGTGGAACAACATGTTACCACTCCCACAACAGGTGGGAACATGCAGCACCTGTTCATTGACTACATGTAGACTATATGGCCCAGACCAGATGTGTATCCCCTGCTGTTGGTATTATACCATATACAACCCACACTGTATAGACACATACCACGTGCGGCCCCTGCACAGTAAGGCACAGTCATAATGTTATGCATTGCGAATACCATTTATCCACTTGAGGCACGTGTCAGACATGGTAACTACTGAAGATCACAGGTATATATGTGTATGTGTCACACACATACATCATGTGTGCATTGCCATTGCTGGTTTAGGCAATGGCATGCATTGTTATGAACAACAACCCACACATGGTCATATTGTGTGACTCAACCACACGTGGCAGTTGTGGGTTTCCAAAACATACCTATCTGTGCTCTGACAGTGGTAATAGACCCAGTAGCGGAGCCCACTATCAGCATTACTGGGCAAGTAGCCCTGTTTGGCTGTAGTGATAGTGTGGTGACATCCCCTGTGTTTACTGGGGGAATATGTAGCATCTGGTGTATTGTAGTATTTGCCAAAAGGATCTGTTCTCTCACACTTGCAATTACACACACTACTACCCCCCCACACACACTTGCCATTTGCAGGATTCATACCCCTACCTAACTATGTCACGACACGGGAGAGAGACACATTAGTGAAGCACACTATTCGGATTACTAGGAAGCTTCTCTTCTCCGGCTGTACTTATAGGGTGCTGACATCATCAGTGTTTGGAAAGGGTAATGTGCATCATGTAGTGTGATCTCCTGATTGCCAAAAAGCACATGTCTTTCATACAGAATTGCACACACACAAACTCCCCTCATCCAAACACACACACTTGCAGGTTTCAAACCCCTATTTAGCTATGTTATGACACTTGAAAGAGACGAATTAGCTGAGTGCGCTATTAAGATTTCTGGGAAGTTTCCCTTCTCCAGCTGTACTTATAGGGTGCTGACATCATCAGTGTTTGGAAAAGGTAATGTGCATTATGTAGTGTGTTCTCCTGATTGCCAAAAAGCACATGTCTTTCATACAGAAATGCACACACACAAACTCCCCTCATCCAAACACACACACTTGCCATTTGCAGGTTTCAACCCCCTACCTAACTATGTTATGACACTTGAGAGAGACGCATTAGCAGAGTGTGCTATTCAGATTACTGGGAGGTTTCCCTTCTCCAGCTGTACTTATAGGGTGCTGACATCATCAGTGTTTGGAAAGGGTAATGTGCATCATGTAGTGTGTTCTCCTGATTGCCAAAAAGCACATGTCTGTCATACAGAAATGCACACACACAAACTCCCCTCATCCACACACACACACACACACACACACACACACACACACACACACACACACACACACTTGCCATTTGCAGGTTTCAAACCCCTACCCAACTATGCTATGACACTTGAGAGAGACGCATTAGCAGAGTGCGTGATTTGGATTACGGGGAGGTTTCCCTTCTCCAGCTGTACTTATAGGGTGCTGACATCATCAGTGCTTAGATAGGGGAATGTGCATCCTGTAGAGTGCCAGTTGCCAAAAGGGACATTTCCCTCACACAGACTTGCACACACACTAACCCCCCTCCACACACACTGGGCAGTTGTAGGATTCAAACCCCTACCTAACTATATTATGACACTCGTGACAGACGCATTAGTAGAGCGCGCTATTCGCATTACTGGGAGGTTTCCCTTCTCCTGCTGTACTTATAGGGTGCTGACATCATCAGTGCTTAGAAAGGGGAATGTGCATCCTGTAGAGTGTTTTCCCAGTTGCCAAAAGGGACACTTCCCTCACACAGACTTGCACACACAACAACCCCGCTCACCCACACACTGAGCATTTGCATGGTTCAAACTCCTACCTAACTATATTATGGCACTTGAGGGAGACGCATTAGCAGAGCGCGCTGTCTGAATTACTGGGCATCTGTTCTGCACCTGCAGTATTTATAGGGTGCTGACATCTTTATTTCTACAGAGGTATGTACATCTAGTATTACCTGTCAGGTGGGGGATAGCATATATATGCATTTGCAGCCACCTACTTCAGCGTCAGATATGCACATCGCACTGGCAGGTTATGTTCTATACCATGTTTCGTGACCACAGGACCTGTAACACACAACACAACCAGTCCAGAACACCACTCCCACATCCAGGACACACACTTTGCTTCCCTGGGAACAGTGCCGGGATATGCAGGTGTTCACATACACCATTCCAGTTGTTAACATCAGGTACAGGCATATTGTGTGTGGGAACTACTCAGGCCTCTACAACATTACCCTACAACCACTACAATTTATGGGTCCATGTGCTATGGCAGAACCACTCACCACAGCCACATGGGGGAATACATATTGCACCTGTCCATCTGCAACATGGGTACTCACTGTACAACACCAGAAGTAGACCACCATTGTTGATATCTGACCATACCCACCTTTCCCTGGACATCCGTATCCCATCCCCACCCCCAGGCAAGGTTGTCACTGCAAACAAACTCTATTTAGCACAAGCAGACTCTACACTTGTGAAGACTGGGGTGGACGACTTCAAAGGACCCATGCTGGGGGACTATACTGGCTACTCTGCATAATCCTTGACAATTGTATTCTATGAGCATGTGTAAGGTTTGCATTGATCATGCTATCCCACATATACCCATGACTGCTCCACAACAGGACACCTGTCAGGTGTACACCAGCCATATATGAGCCGTCCAACAGAGTGAGCTAATACATTGCAGAGCTGTAGCCCACAGAGGGAGGACATCTCTGAACAGTACCGGCATGACACTTCAATCCCACATAATCATCACAACACAGTGTTGACAGTGGAATTGTCCAGACAATGCAGATAGGGTTCCCCTCAGTCTGTTATTGATGCCCACTTACTGTTAGAGGTCCTCAGCAACCCTCTTCCAGCACACATCAACAACATGGATGTGGCTTAGCACATTCAAACCATGGGATCTCCACTGTGTCCCTGCTTGACAGAGGCACAGCACACTAGCCTCACACGTTGCCTTATGTGACCTACTTTACAGTGGCACAGTAGCCTACTGTACTGGGGATGCAGATGCCAAGCACACTCTGGCTAAGCTGTCATTCCCTAGGGCAAACAGTCTAGTATTGACCTCTACACCCATATGTTTAATTGTCAGATGCACAATATTTGTTGCTGTTAGACTGTTTGCAGGTCTTTATTGCCATAGCATTCCCTGTTCCTATGAACAACTTGTGTATCTGTGGAAGATGTTTGAATATGAGGGCGATCCACTATATCACTTATGTCTCTGTAATCATTTACTGTGTGCACTGGGCAGATTGCTGTGTTGTGGTTGGTTCCTGGAATGACACGTACAAATACCAGATATGTGTGGCCAACTGCTAAACGGAGATATGGCCTAAGTGTGTGAGCATGCCCAGTACAGCCTTTCCATGGCATGTTGTCTGACATATGCCTCATTTATCAAAGTGTGCGAGCATGCCCAGTGTGAGCTTTCCATATGTTGAACTCTGCAGTCCACCACATATTTGGGTGAGTGTGAACTTCAACAATATCTCACGTTTATGGTTGTGTGTTGGGTGTCATGTTGTGTACTTACTGGCCAACTGCTTCATGTCTGACCACAACAGGGATTATACTGTGCCTGCAGGGATTGCATGGGGTACTTTGCATACAGTTGTCAACATCCTTTCATAATGACCTAACACTGTAGTACCGTATAGTGTACTGGTTCAGTACTTTCACTGTGGTGGACAGTATCCTGGGCTTTAGTCCTATCACTGCTTGACATCTTCATAGTGAGCACAACAGACTGTGTAGGGGCCAGTTGTGCACATATGACCATGTTGCATTATGTTCAGATATGGACCACCTACACCAGGCTTGTCCAACATTGGTAGTGTATTCCACAACATAGGTGGACATTGGCAAACACTAGCGATGTGCCCTAGGCCATTTCTGATGCTAGTCAGAGAGTGTGTTTGTCCTTGACACACATTGTAACTGGAGTTTGCCATGACATATGTCATGGTTAGTATACTGTGCCTCCGTCTACCTGTGACATAACAGTGATACCCAGGGTAAACCTACCATCTCCCATCCACTCATCAAGATTCCTCTTGAGGGGTGTCGATGGGTGACTCTCTGGCTAACCTGTACTGGGAGTTTACTCAAGAGTGGGGGTGGCTTCTGTGTTATGGATCATTCAGTACAGCTTGTCCTATGTATGTCAGTGCTGGGGTTCAGGTCTCTCTTGTGCATAGCTCACTGCCATTCAGATTGTACAAGGTGCAGCATGTTCATTGATTCCAGCTTGGACATGGCTTCATACATCAGGCACAGCTTGCCTCTGGGTGGGCAGTATGGCAGTGTGTGGAGCTGCAGTTTGTTTAATCAGGCAACACATGGCATCTGTTCATGCTCTTTGCTACTCCTGGTGAGGTACTGTTGTGGACTTTACAGTTGATGGAGGTGTCTGCTGAGGTACATCCCACAGGGGCTATTGTAGTCAATTTTGACGCTGATGAAGGATGACTGCAGAGCCACAGTGACCTCCCCTTATCTAGATCTGACAACCTTCATGATTGGGTGGGTATATGGTATGTTTCTGTGAACACTACAGCCACATGTTTGTCCAATGCAGGATCTCTATCACCTTGTGTCTCCAGGTCTCTCATTACATGTTAGGTATGTAATGGGTTAACACCTGTGTGGTAATTGGTGGGCACTTACTGTATATCCATGGTGGTTGTCTATACACATTTCTGCAATTAGCTTGCTGGCATGGCTATGGCACCAGTTGTCTGCTTCTATGTGGCCCTTTTGTGGGTTGCTTGTGTCAGCTGGGGGTCAGATATGGTGGGCAGTTTGTACTCCTCTGCATACATGTTCAGTCACAGTCCTTCCATGTTGGCCTGTACCTATGGGACATATATATGGAACGGGGGAGGTCCCAGGACCAAGCCTTGTGGGATGCCACTTATATCTGGTTTGTAGTCTGACATGGATGCAGCATGTCTGACCATGTCAGTTCTGTCCTTGGTCTGGTTTGCAACCCCTCTACTGACATAGGGGTTTATATTTAAGCCGGTGAACATATCCATACTGAACACGTAGGGTATTGTCTTGAAGCATTTGCACGGTCCAGCTACGCTGTGTGGACCACATTGCCCTCATCAATGACCTTAATGACTGTTTCAAATGGGTCAAACATGTTTAGGGGCAGGATCTGCACTTACGACAGCCACACTGGATAGGGTCCGGTGTCAGTAGGTCCCCGATAGCTTTATGTCTGCGGTACATGCTGATCTTTTCCATAGCTGTGCAGACCAAGCTTGTCAGGATCCTGGGGTGTAGTTCGCAGTATCCATTCAGGCAACACCTTTGTTGTGAAGGACCACTGTTGTTGTACACTGCTCTTTGGGTACATATCCTGTGGTAAGGCTGACATTGAGCAGTAGTGTGATTTGGCATTCCATTCTTCTTGGAGTCCATGTTGGCCTCAGCCCAGGACACCATCTCATACCTTTGCTGCTGTGTGTTTTGCTTTGTAGATGATGGCTGTTACCTCAGCATCTGCAATGTCAGGGGGCCAGCAGTCTGCTGGGATAGATATTTTGCATTCTGGGGGGGGCGGGTTTGCACTGCACCTGTCAGGTTGTATGTTGGCAATATGTGTGTGTGTTTGGTATGTTGTTTGTAATATCTGTGTGATTCGGAGCATATCTGTGAATTCCCAACATGGTTCCTACCATCAGTTGAGTAAGCCTTGTGATTATCCTTAGTGTCCTGTACAATTTGTATCTTCATAAGTTCATAGGTTCAAACTAGGCTATCCACCCTAGGGCATTAGTAAGCCTAGCCAGAGTGTGTGTGTCTTTCACCCTCCCCTTGCTATGTGAATATTATGGCCATTTATGATTTTCTTTACTGTGCCTCTGTCTGGACGTGACACAGTGAAGACCCCCAGTGTACATCTACGATCATCCATCCACTTGGCAATATTCCTGTTGAGGGGTGTCAGTGAGGGGCTCTGCCTAACATGGAGTGGGATCCTGTTCCAGGGTGTGGGGAGCCTCGGGGTTATGTATCTGTCCCTCCAGCACATCCTATTTCATTATGTGTTGAGGTTGACATCTGTCACTCTCACAGCTCCAATGGCTTTGATTTCCTGGGGTGGAGCATGTCCATTACTCCTGTGTTGGACACGACCTTGTACAACAGACATACAATGCCTCTGTGTAGGCAGTCTGTGACTGCATTCAGCTGGGGTGTCTACAGCCAGGCAGCATATGACATATATTTGACACCCTTTATCCTCTTGGTGAGGTACCTTTGAGGTCTTCCTAACCGCTGCAGGTGTCAGGTACGGTACATCCCATATGAGTCATTGTACTAGATTATGGGTCTGATAAGAGAACAGTACAGGGGCACAGTGCCCTCTGTTGATGTAGATGTGAATCCTTTCATGATACGGTGTCTAATATAGATAGTCTTCCTAGCCACATTGGCATTGTGATTGTCACATGACAGGTTACTGTCGACTTGTGTCCCTAGGTCCCTGATTACTCCTTGCATACATAATGGTTTACCACCTATGTGGCAATTTTTGAGTACCTTGTTTGGTATTTGGTATTTGGTGGGACATTCATACTGTCCAGTGTCTTCAGGATGTCTGGGTGGGGTTCCTTTGTGTGAGAGTGTGGTCTGTCGCATGCTACAGACTGTACAGCAGTTTTGACTACAGTTAGGTGCACATGGGTGGTCTCCGCTGCTTCATGCATTGTCAGTTACCTGGCTGTATGGGTGTCTGTGCTGCATATGGATACTCTCCCTCCTTTGATGTTTTGGTCCAGGTGTTGGGGCCATAACGCATGATATGAGGTATAACCTGGAAGTGCTGGTGTGCTGTCAGTAGGCTTGCAGCAGGTTTCTGTCACTGTACAGACATCGATGTTCTCCATACTGGGAAGTGCCACAGGAGCATGCATATTGCAGTTTACACATCTGGCATTGGTCAGCATTACCCTTATGTTTCTTACCACTTATGTTTTCTAGGGTGGTGGGTTAGTCTTTTCAGCCTTGCCTACGTACGGCTCTATGGAGGTGGCAAAGACCTTATCCAGTATCCAGACGCCCAGGGGTAACAGGTGCAAGCCATCCCTGGAACAGCAGCATGGCTTGTCATGCATGACATCTCAAACACAGACAGACATTAGATCCTCTTGGACTGACAGCTGTAATTGTGCCACCTGTTAAAGCTGATCATTCTGTGTTTGTACTGTGGCATCATTCTTGGTGAGGGTTGGATGCTGCAAACGGCCAGTGTCATACCGGCCTGGAGTACATACTCAGAGAGCTCATCCATGTCTCTTTTCATGTAGTCCAGGGAGGTACATCTCGGGTCATTCACACCAGCATGGACAATGAGTGTATCATATTTCTGCTTGCTTTGGGGTGACCTGCGTACTTGTGTTATGTGGCGTATTGTAGCAGCCTACAGGCAGCTTACTGTACCCTTTCCCTTGTTCGGTCTGGTGAGTGGGACAGCAGTGTGTCTGCCTATACAGACACCTATTACAACTGTATCAGGCATGTTGTTTCTCCTTCTGGCCTGTGACTGTTTGGCACACCAGCTTTGTGTACTATGTGTTGCATGTGCTATGTTTGGAGGTTGTGGTTACTTGGGGTATGCTTTGGAGGCCTCTGTTGCTGTGGTGTGTTTGTAATTAGGGCCTCCGGGAATGTTTTTCTGTATTTATGTGTTTGGTTTACAGTTGTGATAGGTGTATGTGGGACTGGGTTTGTGGTGTATGTGGTTACCTTCTCCTCCTGACTAGTTTTGACAGTACTGAGTTGGGGGAGCTCAGCCTCCGGTTTGGATAAATGGTTGCATCTCTCACATATATTTGTATTTATTGGGGGGAGTTGAGGGTTGTCTGTGTACTTGGGGCAGGTGTAACATTGCCTCAGGATTCACAGATTCTACTTGTAGCTGGCCTTAGTGGATTGTATGTGTTGACATATTTTATTGCCATACTACTGATCAGTGATTACTTCCCTTTTTATGTTTGCTCTATCATGTAGTAGCTTCCTCATTCTCTTGCATGGTTTGGTAATGGCTGGAGTCCAGCATGCCAAATGCCTGCGTGCATGGTATTGTGTCTTGTTGTTATTTGTGATTGCATAATCCAAGCATTCCTGGCTGTGTTCATGGAATGCCTGTGTAACAGGTTCTGCGGTGTGTCCCACATTCTGCACCTGCACAGGGCCTTTAGTGGATTCCACATCAGTTTGGAGGGGTGCAACTTATGCTTTACACATGTTTTTCACTGTGGTTTTCTGGCCAGGGACTGTGGTCAGGATGTGTATATCCGGTGTGATTACTCTATGGTCTGGTCTTACCAGTGAGGGATACACTTCTCATCTTGCCATCCAGTACGCATGTTGCTGATTATTACATCCAGTATGCTTACCCCTCTTGTGGGAGTGGTACATTGTTCCTGGGCATTTTGGTTTATAGATTCTGGGAACTTTTCTCCTACTGTGTTGGTGCTAGTATAATGCTCCCAGTGTATGTCTGGGTATTTTCAGTCAACCAATATAATGTGGTTTGGGGGGCTTGATATATTCATGTATTCCAACATAGGCCAGGTGCAGTTCCTGGTGTTAGGACAGTAGTCTGCAGCAGGTTATATACTGGGAGGCGGTTTTAGCCACTGGTACTTGACCATGGATAATCCATGCTGCTTCTTGTTGTGGTACCAACATGGGGGTGTCGTTATCCTTGACAATTATTGCTAGTCACCCTCCTTTTGTAGCTTGTTCCATGTTTTGAGGCTGTACAGCACAGTATGAGGTGTAACCTGGTAGTGTTAGGGTGTTGATGTGAGCCTTGACCCAGTTTTCTATTACAGGACAGATATCAACATTCTCCATACTGTGTGCGTTTACACTGCACGCATCTTGCTGTTTAGACTTCTGGCATTGGGTAGCATTACATCTAGGTTCCTATCCCTTGTGGTACCTATGAAGGTGGGTTTGTGTTTTGAGACTTACCTATTCAGGGCACGCTGTGGGTACTGACAGCCTTTGCCAGTATCCATGGGGCCTGGACTGATAGGTGCACGCCACCCCTAGCAGCTGGTGCATCATGTCATGCTCAGCATGTCTTCCCAGGCTGAAACACAGTGGCTCCCCTTTGACTAACTGCATTACTTCAGCCAATTATTGCGATTGATCATCCCATCATCATTTTGTGGCTTCATGCTTGGTGAGGATGGATGTTAGTCAGGGTCCTCAAGTGTGCATATAGTACATGGTGTTACATTACTTAACACATGGCATTCATGCCTCAGGTGGTGCTGCAGGGCTGCCTCTGTCGGATGCACATATTACACTCCCTGTACATGTTTGTGAGCAGGTCATGTCATTTTAGGCATCCCTGTTATTATTTGAATGAGTAGGAGAGGGGTATCATTCCCAGGGTTCCTACTGAGACAGTGTATGTGCTATACGTTGCCTCTTTTCCAAGGCCAGGGCATACTGGGCATGCCTCCTTCTGCCTACTGGGGCAGGGTCAGGTTGTTCCTCCTCCAAATCACGCTCTGCCTGTGATGGCCTTGGCAATGGTGGGGGGCTGTTTGGCCCAGCCCTATGCTGGTCCTGCTGCAGCTGTTTTTGCAAGATCATATTATGTAGCATAGCACATACCATGACAATTTGGGTACATGTAGTTGGTGAGTACTGCAAGGCTCCACCAGATGTGTCCAGACACCGGAACCGTGACTTGAGCAGCCCAAACACACGCTCTATTATATTACGTCTTTGTGCGTGTGCCTCATTATGACATTCCTGTTCAGGTGTGTGTGCGTTTCTGATGGGTGTCATCAGCCACGGCTCCAGTGTATAACCTGCATCCTCCACTAGGTGTCCGTGTGGGATGTCCCCATTGGCAAATGTCCGGTACAGCTGCGTCAAATGCCAGATGTGGGAATCATGGTAGCTCCCAGGGCAGCCAGTACACACATTCATTATTATGCCCTGGGCATCACACACGACCTGACAGTTGATGGAGGGGAAGCCCTTGCGGTTAATGTAGGCCCTACCCCGCTCACCGGCTGGTGCTTTGATGCGTATGTGCGTGCAGTCTATTGCACCCACTACCTCAGGGTATTCCGCTATTTGCTGGAAGAGACGCATATTGCTGGCCAATCCCTCACGGGCATTGGGGAAATATACATGATCACCGATATGTGCTGACATGGCATCCAGGAACTGGTGCAGTACCCTGGAGGCTGATGCCTGTGATATCCCCATCATATCACCAAGGTACCTGTTGCTAGTATTCTTAGGCCAACACATACCTTGGTTTCCACTGGGATGGGTTCCCCTCTGTTGGTTCTGTGTGTGAGGCGTGGCCTGCACAGCTCGACTATTTGCTGCAGGAGCTCTCTGTCCACTCTATAGCGCTCTACTATCTCCAGCTCATGTAACCCGTGGTAGGTGACCCTGGGTCTGTACACTCTCCTCTGTCTCCTCACTGTGGGTTGTCTGGCACCATCTGCATTGCCACCACCCTCAGCAAGTCGCCTATGTCTCATTATGACAGCTATGGAAGCCCCTAGCATTTCTGCTCTGAGTTCAGCTTTTTCAGTTTTCACTTCTAATAGATTACTCCTGTCTTGCAGTGTCTCTTGAGAGAAACATCCTGCACTGCTGTTTGCAGAGTTTTAAGTGCTGGGCTGGGCTACTATTCTGCCTGTGTAATTGCCTGCTTCTAATTGTTTTCACCTGCTAGCTCCAGCAGTATTCCCTGCTAGCTTCCTACTAATTCTGTTGCTTCCTTTTTCCTTTCTGTTTCCTCAGGGGGAAGCAGCATGCATACCAGCAGAAACACGCTCACAGTGGCTTACACGCGCGCACACATGCTTACATGGTTCAGGATCTGCCTATTCGGGTTAAAACGCGTGCACACCAGCACAAACAGTGTTACAAATCTACCAACACGCTCCCACATGCTCAGTCTGCCTTACACTCACGCACACTGCCCTACTCGCGCTTCATGGCACGCACACGTGCGCATGCACGCCCAGCAAGAAACTTTGGTGTAAGTAACAGTGTACACCTTCCATTTCTTGACTTTCCCATGCTTATCTTGTGGCACTCCTCTATCCATGATCTGTGTCTGTCATCTGTCATGTAACACTGACCTCCAATGAACTGCATTTCTTTCTACCATTCCCCCCTGTGATGTCACCTATCTCCTACTCTATTACTCCCCCTTATGTATCTCTTACACTACTCAGAATGTGCTCATTTGCTATGTGACTGTGGGATTCAGTATCCTAACCCTCATTTACATCAGATTGCCTACTAATGCTTAGTTACATGTCTTAGACTCAGCTTCCCCCCTTAGCAACCACTACACGGTGGCCATGTTGTTTTTGGTCTGCTGGTCCCTCCATTGTCATTCCATGTATTGCATAAAACCCACACTTGTGGGTTTATAACCTTCATTTTTATGTTTTATACAGCGCAGCCCGTTTGCGCGGGGCTGTGCTGCGTTTAAACATCGGCAATCGCCGAAAAAAAATTATATTTTTTTAATATTTGCATCGGGGTACCTTGCCAATGGCCACATATTTGGCCATTGGCATGCTGCCTGACACATGTGCACCCTTTATTTGGAGCTGACATGGCTCCATTGTGATTATTGCAGAAACGTACTCAGTTGTCAACTGAGTACATTTCTGCAGCTAAAACGGCTCTTACACAGGCTGCTTTCTGTTTCGTGGATCACTACTCTACCTCATTTGCATGCCTTTCAGCTGCAAGTGAGGTATTTAGCATATCCACGCCCAGTCCGTGTAAAAGACGTTTTAGCTGGTCTCTTACATGGAGTTTCGGGCTGTTCCTGGATCGCGAGGCTTGCATGGAGTGTTACACGTCTCTTACACTCCGTGCAAGCCTTCGTGAATCCTGCCCACAATCTTGAAGGTTTTTTTTTTGACAGTATTTTAAAAGGAGGAGACGGACCAACATTATGGAAGAAATCTGTGGCGGCTGTAATACCTAAAGATGATGAATACTCTTCAGATCCAGCTTTATGTAGACCACTTTTGATTTTAACTCACGACTATAAAGTGTTTATGTCAATAATGGCTAAAAGAATGGCAAAGGTGATACCTAAATTGACAGATATAGATCAATGTGGTTTTGTGTTGGGGAAACAAATATTTGACAACATTAATAGAATAACGATGATCCAAATGGAAGCAGAATATACAAAAAATACCACTGATCTTGGTGGGTCTTGAAGCAGAGAAAGCATTTGACAGAGTAAACTGTAATTTTATGAGTAGAGCAATGGGAGTATTTGGGTTCCCTGACACAATAATAAGGTTAATTAGGAGGATATTTGAGGGATTGGAGGTGAAAATTAAAGTGGTGGGTCCTCTTTGATAAATTCTGTTTGAACAGGGGTGTCCTCTTTTCCCTTTATTATTTGCCCTTTATTTACAGCCAAGAACAGAACACTACGTTGAGGTATGTAAAGCTCTCCTCAGTAAACCAGCACAATATCAACAGCAAAAAGGAGAAAGAGCACCACAGCTAGAGCAGGTCTTTGTAATACAAATTTTAATAAGATAATACAAAAACTGAGAAATTAGAAGCTCTGTTTTATGGATATGACTAGCAAGATATAAGTAGTGAAAATGTTTTTAGTCCCCTTTAGTTTTATACACAGGTCAGGCATATGTTTATCAACCAGAGGAGAAATTGTAGATATCAGTTAATAAAGAGTTGAAGAATTTTATCAGGGAGGGGAATAGGGCAAGAGTCAATAGGATAAGTTGGTCCTTCCAATAGAACAAGGTGGTTTGGGATTAATTGATTTGAAGGAGTATTTCAGAGCTACACAGTTAATGCTCTTATATACAGCACAAGCAGAAAATTATAATGCAAAGTGGAAAGGGATGACGATGAAACTGGGGGGAATCTCAAGAAATCAGGACAGACTATGATTCTGGATGTAGATCCTTAATGAGAATAACAATAACCAAACAGAATATTACATTCATAAAGTAGTAGAATGTATTCTAAGAAGCAAGTCAACAAAGGAACAGAGAAAGGAGATTCTGCCTATACGGATGACTGCAATTAGGTGTAAGGATAATAAGCAAGAGGAGGCTGGAATTTACCAGAGAAAACTGGTAAATGAACCAAGGTATTGGGAGCAAATAATTAGAGAAGAAAAGGTAACAGAATGGGATGAGGCCAAGAATACATTTGCACTGCAGGCTAGAAACTGCATTCCCTTTCAAGGATTGATATTAGAGTATAGGCAAAGAGAAAGGAATAGGGGGATCCAAAGTAAAATACTGGCACTGGCAGATTTTTTAATACAACCTATAACAGTAGCTGTTGTTAAAAAAAGGATAATTAGTAGGGCATATAAAATACTGCATGGTAACTATAGCAATCAATCAGAGGATATTAGAAATGACTGGGATGATAGACTGGATAAGCAATTCACAAATTAACAATGGAAGGATATAAATATCACTTCCACATTTTCAATGAAGTCTAAAAGATTTAGAATCTTTGCTTGGAAGTATTTGCAAAGGCAGTTTTATACCTCAAGCAGACTCCAAAGAATTTTTCTTCTGGTAAATTGTAAATGTTGGAGGTGTGATGGGGAATAAAGAGGTAACTCGGAATATATTTTTGGAAGTGTAATGAGTTGGCAGACTTTAAAAAATGTCCTGCAGACTACTCTGTCAGAAATACTGGGTGACCAAATTGGTGTAACTAAGGAAACTTTTTTTTGAGCTGTGATTCAGAATCGGAACTTCCTAGACATAGTTAGTCCTTGCTGAGTTTAATTCTGGTGGCTACCAAAAAGCAATTACTAGAAAATGGAAATTAAAGTCTAAACTAACCATATTAGAAGTAGTGAATATAGTAATAACGATAAATAATTGGAAGTGGGATCTTTAGAAAAAGGTATGAGCAAATTACATAAAAATGGAAATTGTGGGAACAATATATGCAGAATAATGTTTTGGAGGAAGAATGAGGTTTAAGGGAAGACAATAATTGAATGAGCTATGTAATGTTTGATGGACAATGATAGTATTTATGTGATGTATAATGTTTGCAACCAAAAATATGTCAATATGGTTTGTTTTAATTATATAGATGTATGATAGCTTATGACATATGTTATAATTCAATAAAGATGTTCTTGTTTATTTAGAAAATAAAATAAAAACAATATAATGGCACAGTTATCTATTGAACATAGTAATATTCATTCAAAGACTCATTAAACCACTGTAGAATACCAGAAGCATCTGTTAAAATCAGCCTTGAAGAACACAATACAACACAAGCATCTGGTAGCCAAAAGCTGCATCAGCAAAATGTTAAAGCAAGTCCCTCACACCAAAACACTAACTTCTGCAGACAGAACCAGACAACATTAATGCCTATCAGTAAATGGCAGAAAAGCAATGACACAGAAGATCATAAGCACATGTAACAGTGCAACAGCTAAATTGCATAGTACATTCCGCTAACAATGTAATAGCTTTGTATGTAACTATCTGCAGAACACACTGAAAGACTCATTAAATGACAGCAGAATACATGCAGTATTTGTGACTGTCAACCTTTGGGGAATACAATACAGCACAACACAACACAAACCACTGGTAGTAACACACAAAACTGTTCTAAAATGCATCTAAAAGTAAAACTGAAAAGTTGTGCATGTTTAATAATTACTGTCTTGTATATATTTACAGTAAAGTAGTTCCTCCAGCTGAATTAATGTGATAATGATGTACAGGAGAGCTCAGGAGGGATGGTGGGGTGAGAAGATATATAGGAGATCTCTGGGAGGGAGTTCTACTGGAATGCATGCCTGCCTCTGTGCCACAGAAGTTGGTGGCAAATCTTCCTGAAAATGTTAACAAAGAAGCAAGCACTTGCTTTTATGTAATTCAGACAAATGTATCAGAATCAATCAGAATGATCCAGGCCTGTTTCTGCCTAAGTAACTATTTTGAAATGTACCTTTTTGCCCAAAACACAATATTTAGATGTAATTTTATATATATCTCTCTCTCAGAATGTGAAACACTTATCAAGGAGTAGTTAATGTGGAGCCGATTAATAACATTTCAGCATTTCTCAACAGTTTCATAATTATAATTAAATAATAAACAAGTTGTTGGGTCATACTGACTTTATGGATTGGATGTGATTTGTTTGAATACTAACAAAAAAGTGACCAAACTAACGTGATTTACTGTTACAATATAATAATCTACTTTTCCTGGGGGGTGGGTGGGGGTAGAACTTCAGCAACTTAGGTCCATTTCACTGTTAAGTTATTCAACTGTCAGAAACAAAGAGTTTCTTCCCCTAAGCATCCACTTATCACACCAATAAAAATCTGTAGCAAGATAAATGAAACTATACAAATTATATTCAAATATTTAAATGCCACAGCTGGGAAAAAAACATTTTTGGCAGTACTTGACATGGTGTCAAAACAAAGTTAGTACTTTTATTTGCCTAAGTGGCAGTTTCCTTGTAACAGGGATTTCACTACCACTCAGGCAGGCTACCCGTTTAAGTCAGTGGTTAACTGCCTTCAGGAAAGGAACTGGTTTGTCGGTGGACTAGCCAATACTGAGGGCTCTGCCAGTTCAGGAGGGAGTGGGGATGTGAACTACACCTGCTTTAGATGGACACCAACAGGAGTCTGGGTAGTCTGCATAGCTCTGACATTGAGCTGATGGGATGCTGTGGATGTCCTAAAGTCATTTTATGCTGCAGCCTCTGGCTGATAAGGAAATAATAAATACTGTTCAGTGGATGAATGAAGATAATCCAATCTAATCTTGAACTAAAAAGCTCTCCTGATGGGATCCACCACCATACCATACCATACCATATGAATCTAAAGCCAGACCCTTGCAATGGGTGGGTGACCTACAAAAGCTAACCCAGAATGGTGTGATGCTGGATCCTAGGGGGTAAAAGAGTAAATGTGAAACACAGTGGCATATCTGATCATATACCCTAATGTAAAAAAATATTTTAAGATTATGAAGTCTTGAAGAATGGCATGAGGAGCTACATTCAACACAAAGATACTTAAAGGACATCATATCAGAAAAGAAAGACATGTTTTGTTCTTTATGTAACTATAAGACCCTGACAGGGAAAAACAAAACTGGGGAATTCATCAGAAGTTAATACAGCACAGTCAAAAATAAAAATGAATAAATTGAGTCCCAGCTGAGAGATAATCAACTACAAACATGATCACAGAAACATATTAACAGTACTAAAAGGCAAATGATCACAGGTACCATATGAGGCTTAGCCATATACACCTTTAAGAAGACACATTAAAAGTGTTAGCTACCCTTTCAGCATAATTAATAGCGTCCACCTCCCAAGATGTACACTTCAAAGTAGGATAAACTCAGTGTTGTAAGAAGTTTCCTTCCCCTAATGAAAATTGTACTTCTGAAAATTGCACATTAAATTTTTTTATCTGGTTCCTTCTCTAACTAAACATTACTCAGACATAAAGAATGAAAGATGCTACAGGGAAATGGCACATAAAACCATGTTTTCAAAAACTGCCCTATTCTACAGCATTACTGGATAATGACATGAGGGCATCTAAAACAGGCCAGATACATAAGATATAGTAGGCCTACAACAGATGATATTGGTGGGCATGATCAGAGCTGGCATTAGCAGTTGTTCAACATAATTTGGACCACTGTCGTGGGGTCCCTCAGCTGGTGCCCCCTCCACCTCTACAATACTCTCTCTACTTGCTGGCTTCCCAGACTTTTAAGACTATTTTAGACTAAGTATCAGGAATATACGTCATTACTGTGAATTAAAAATAAAACAATATGTTAATTTGTTAATGTACATTTTGTCACAATACATGTTAAACAGAAATTATCTACTGAATTACTGGATTACTCCCAGATTCAGCATCTCCTGCAGTATCTCTCTCCAGGTTTGCTTAATTAACTCAAGCACACTACAATGGGCCTTTCTGATTGGTCAATAAGGCCCTGTGACTAAATGGTACTTCATCAAGTGGGTGCACCCCGGCTTACCAGAAAACACGTCCCCTTACTCCTGCATTACTTCTTGAATCTCCTGAATCTGGGTAGAAGATGGAGGCACACTTTCCCTTTGTCCCCCCTCCCCCACACCCAACACTTTTCATATTTTCTTCTGTCTCCTTTCCTTTCTTTTCTGTGTTTGATTAATACCTTACTCTCCTTCATATACCAAGCCCATCAATTGTACATATTGCAAATGCTTTCTTCTTTGTATGCTATTTTCTCCACAGACACAATATACAATATGCTATGACAGTGTACAGGTACTCTTATCTCATGTTTCACTAAATGAATTTTTATATCACATCTACTTAAGATTATGTTCCTTTATACTATACATTATCCTGACATACCTTTCTGCATCCTTGCCCTTATATTACTACTGTTGCACTGATACTAATTAAAGTTTTTGGTTCTTTCGCTGGATTTTGGTTGATCTGAGCCTTATAATGTTGTAGGAGAAATAGTGTGCGACCCTGGGTTATAAGCAAGCAAACAAAATAAAATAATATCTTTGTAAGTTAAGTACCCTACACATTCCGGCATCTTTGTGAGGTGCTGCAGACAACACATGCAGATCATGCAACTAAGAAACATGCTCATTCTGAAACCTGAAACCTGGTAAAATGTTCTAGCTTATTACAGTCCCTGGGTCTCACTTCCCATGCCTGATGACCTTCAATGCCATACAGTACTGGACAAATGAGCCACTGAAGTTGCACATAATAGTTGTGGGAAAACTGGAAGGATAGAATGAGTAGGAATCATTTTTAAACATAAAAACTATACATCCTGCAATTGCTTTGAATGGTTATAGTAACTTATTCAGTTAATTGTCATACCTTGCGACAGTCCATGTTTTTTCACAAAACATCAAAAAACTGGAGGCCTTAATCAGAATGCTCCATAATTATAACAGTGATAATCTCCGGCTTCTTCCTAGAAATGACATTATTCACACATCACCCCACTTGCAGCTATTTCTGAAAGCGTTTTATTTATTTTATTTAATTATTTATTAAATTGGATAAGTGGACTAATACATGCAGATCTCTTCCAGCCATATCACAGGTCACAAGGGCAGCAGTACAGACTGCATGCAGGGATAATTTAGAGTAGTTACTAACCATCATGTTTTGGCAGGCAGGAGGGATCAGAATAACTTAAAGAAGCCCTAGGGTGAACAAGCAAAAGCTGACGTTTTGTTTTAGATTTCTATAATACACTTTCCCCAAAATCACTTCCCCAGTCCAGTCCACCTATTTTCAAGCTGTAAGTTTCTGCTTGGCCTCCTATTTTGTATGTGACTCTGAAACTGTGATACTCCTGTAGTACATTTATGAGAAACTGTTTCTACTACTGTTTTTTTGCTTTCAGCCACTGAATCAGTTTTTCTATCCACTTGCACCATGCACCACTCAGTGCACATGCATACATGCATGCGCTCATGTGCACACACAAACACACACACACACACGCGCGCGTGCGTGCACACACACACACACACACACACACACACACACACACACACACACACACACACACACACACACACACACACACACACACACCTCATGTATCACTTCTTTAAGATTGTTTTGCTCCTGCCCCAAGAATTTGTCTGCCATGCTTCCACTATGAGTGGAAAAAGTTAAACCTGCCGAGGACTGGAATCCCTGAACTGCATTCTCCAAATAAATGGCTGAAAAAATACATTTTCAAGACCTCCACAGCCTTGAAAATATGTATACCAACTCCATGGTTGTACCACCCTGAAGAAGGGGAAAATTACCCCCAAAAAGGGCTTCACTGCCAGCACTATTTGCTGACAGTGATTTCCTGTGGAGGATCTCCAATCATCTGTGGGTTGAATTTTGGTCAAATGATACTGGAGAATTCAATCACTGTCCAGCCTTAGGTTATCCTTCTGTCATACTGTTGAATTCTTCATATTCTGTCGCAAGTCTTAGTAATCATAAGTCACCACATATCACAGTATGGATACAAGAAGTAAAAGAAAGAATAAGAAGTTGAAATGTACAGGATATGAAATTTGATGAAGTAATGGCCAGAGCGAATGAAACAAAGTTAAGAAGAGCTCCTAATTGGAAAAAAACAGTCCCAGATTCAGTACCTAACTTCTGGCTAGAAGTATTTACATCTTTACATGAAGATTTAGCCAAGAGTAAGAAGTATTTATATGTGCAGCCCGAACAGACACCAACCTAGTTAGGAAAAACAATACTCCTACTTAGGAGTGAACCTGCAAGCAATGCTAAAAGCTATAGACCAACAACTTGCCTTCCGACAACATAAAAACTATACATTGGAATTGGTTCTGACAGAGTTTATAGTCGTTTTGAAAAAAATAAATCATGGCAATAGAACAAAAGGGTAAGAAAAAAAATGTCATATGGAACAAAGGATCATTTGTTGTTAAGTAAAATCATAATGGAGAGCTGTAAAAAGGGGAAGAATCTATGTATGGCATGGGTAAACTACAAAAAAGCATTTGACAGTATCCCACATTCATAGGTAAAAGAATGCTTAAAAATGTATAAGATACACCCTACACTGATTGACTACATTACAGAGTCCATGAAACAGTGGCAAACCATTTTACCATTAAGCTATGATAAAGGACAAATTATTATTCAAGGGATAAAAAAGAAAAGGGGGGATATTTCAGGGTGACTCTGTCACCACTGCTCTTTTGTCTTGCCCTTAAGCCATGAAGCTGTCTACTTACAAATTAGGTCATGGCTACAATTAGGCTCGCAGAAAACAACAAAATGTAAAGACTTCTCATCTTTTTGTGGATGATTTAAAACTGTATAGTTCATCAGATGAACTAAAAGCACAACTGGAAGTGGTCAAAACCTTTTAAGATGATATAAGAATGTCATTTGATCTTGATAAATGTGCAAAAGCAACCATTAAAGCAGAAAAGCTGCAGCACCAAGAAAACATCAGTCTGGGACAGGAATGTGATATAAAAAAAACTTGAGCAAGAGGGAATGTATAAATGTTAGGGAGTTGATGAAGGATCAACAATAAATTATGAATAAATGCGAATAAAACTTTAAGGAATACTTTAGAAGACTAAAATTAATACTGAAAACAGCACTGGCATCTAGGAACAAAGTCCAAGCTATAAACCAATTTGTTCTTCCTATCCTAACTTATAGTTTTAGAGTGACTGGCCCCAAAAATGTTGGATTGGTTGGACAGGAAAACAAGAAAGATGCCTCATGCTTATCAAATGATTTATACAAATCAGTACATACCAAGTATATATTCCCCATTCTGAAAGAGCCTCCTTGAAACAGATTACATATACAGATCTACAATTGTAGGACTGCATACATATCTGCTGACCTCACAAGACTCAAACATAGTGAAAGTTTTAAAACATGAGGAGAATAAGTCTAAGATGACTGCCCTGTTTATTTTAGCAGAAGCAAATCAGTGTCAAGTTGGAATGGAAATCAAACCACAAGTAGATAAAGATCAGGCAGCAACTGAATGTGCCAAAAAAACAAAAGAAAAAATATAAGGTGAAGGGACAGATGACAAGGCATGAAATGCGGAAAATGCATAAATATAGCTGCAAGTATAGAAAACACGTGGAACAGACTCATGCTGCTCAGAACTGAATGCAGGAATGGTTAAGCAGAGGTGAATTTAAACCAAAAGATGAAAGGTTAATATTGGCGGCCCAAGATAGTGGAGTATGTACACACTGGTTTACAAAGTCCATTGAACATGTGGGAGAAACAGACAAATGTAGGTTTTATAAAACATAATTGGAAACAGTTGCACATCTTGTTGCTGGTTGTGATATACTAATGACAGAAAGAGTGTATACCGAAAGGCATAATAATGTGGCAAGACTGTTGCAATGGGGTTTGTCCAAACATTATAATATTGAAGTAGCCGAAAAACATTGAGAACATAAGCCACAAAGCATTATAGAAAATGCTGAAGTTATATCACATGGGATCACCCATTACCAACTGTTCAAAAAAAGATATGAGAAAGCCAGATATAGTGGTCCATGAATAGAAGACAAAAGTGGCATTGATCATTGAAATCGCTACACCCAGTGACTACAGTGTTTTATGTAGAGAGAGACAGAAAGTCATAAAATACTAGGATTTGCAGGCAAAATAAGGGCAAAGTGGAAGAAGGATACCCAGACAGCTCCAATAATAGTAGGCACAATGGGTCTTACAAAAAAAGGTTCCAATAATAGTAGGCGCAATGGGTCTTATAAAAAAAGTTCCAATAATAGTAGGCGCAATGGGTCTTATAAAAAAGATATATTACTGATACATGTAACTCCATATGAATGGCAGAAGGAGTCAATACTAGGCACTTTGCCGGTGTCCGGCTAACATCAAAGATTGAACAATACTAATTTCATGAACTTTAATCATACTTTGACTTAGGAATGGGGTCCACTCCCATCACAGTATTAGAAACCCAAAAGACTTGGAGAAATTAAAAAAATAGCATGCTACTTTTTATTTATTTTTTTATGTTTACAGTACGTTTTCATACACTCTGAAAATGAGTATTCCACAGTTATTTTCTGTTATTGTATTTAACAGCCAAGCATGAAACACGTCAGCAAGAGAAGCAAAAGAAAACAGTGCCTTTCTATCAGGTTTGAAGCTAAGCCTGGTATTATCCTCTGAGACAAAAGCTGGAGTGGTTCACAAAGCCATATGGTTAACCCAAATGATTTTGGATGGTTTTGGATTGAACACTTTTCAATAGCAACAGACTCCTATGGGTGTGTGAGCAGTTGACAATGTGAGCCTGACATAATGTATGAACCTACAGTCCTTAATAAAGATGGACTAGCTACTACTTCAATATGCATGACAGGAAATGTCTGTTCAACTAACAAGACTTGTAACTACTATGGAAAAAGAGTTTCAGCAGTGTAGTATCTCTCAGGCAGATGTTTGGACCACATAAGGTATAATGACCCTGTCATAGCCTAGTGTGGGGCCCCCTTGAAGAAGCAGGGACCTATTTGGTAAAATAGGTCCAATTGGCCTAAGACTGGCCCTGGGCATGATAACACTTGAAACAATGGCAGGAATTTAAAACTCCACATACTGACCATTGGATAAGATTCAGAAACATGGTACACACACTGCTTAGTGTCTGATTGCACATAAAATTCAGGGAACAGTAAACCCATTAGTCTGAGAGAAGTAATATGTTGCTAGTTACCTAGAAGGCAGCTAATGCACAATACATAAGTAAATCTCCTGCACAGCAAACATGTAAGCCCTTTTTTAATTCAAAGGCAGTTGCACAGTATATACCAAAACTAATTACTGAAAATGAAGTTATAGTCAAACACACACACACACACACACACACACACACACACACACACACACACACACACAAACACACACACACACACACACACACCCACACGCACATGCACACACACACACACAAGCAGCTATATGCTGCATGCACAATTTTTGTTTTCAGTTTTTAAATCAAATGCATTTTGAAACAGTTGTGTAATGTTATTTCTAAATGCTTGCATTGTATTCCTCCAAGGCTAACTGAACAAATACTGATAGTATTCTAATATAGTTTAATAAGTCATTCAGTGAGGATGTGTTCTACAGATTGACATTCACATACATGGTTTTATATTGTTAGAGTAATATAGTTAAGTAATAATCCACAACTGTGCATGGGTATATCAAGATTTATCCATGGCTGGTGTGGTTTGATCATGAGGGTGAAGCCCAAGTGATTAAACAAAGCTAACTGTGGGTAAATCCTGACATACCAACAGACAAGAGTGGATTATTGCTATTATACAATGAAGTTATTTAAGAAAGAAGTTGCATGAATAATGTCTGTACAAGGTCACTGTAGTGTTCCTCTGCATTCTTCCTCGGTAACTGATGTACTGCGCATGTGTATAGGACTTAAGGTCCCACGCTTGTACAGTACATTAGTAGCAATGGAGAAAAGAGAATCTCCATTGCTGTTTTTTTTAACTGCTGAGATTTTATGAGGGACAGTGCAGAAATACAAGGAAAATCAGGTACATTTCTGATTCTTTAGTTTTGCAGAATGTACCTGATTTTTCTTGTATTTTGCTCTGTCCTCTAAGCATACACCAACAGAAAGTCTGGCTGCTCAATGGTACTTCAGCAGACATACTTTTTTCTATTGGTATTTGCTAAATTTACAATAGGCATACTGGCTGGGCTGTCCAATCAGCATGTTCATTTCTGAACAGCAAACAGCCATTATTGTATAACAGGCAATACAGTTATTGTGCAGTTATATATGCTTATGATCTTCTGTTACACTGCTTTTCTGCAATTAGCAAATGTCAGCATTTACTGATATGTACTGTTTTCCCTGTTCTATCTGCAGAAACTAGTGCTTTTTGCGGATCTACTTTAGAAGCACGAAAATGCTTCTAAGCGAATACGGAATGAGCAACACATATTCATCAAATTGCATTTAAGCAATTCGATGAATATGTCATAGGGCAAGGAGATGGTTGGCCAACTTCAGGGAGTTGCCCTTTCCTTCCCTATAGTGCAATCTCGGAGTTGGTATATTTAGTTAGGGGGGGTGTGGGGACAGAGCCCCCCACATTGGGGGAGTGGTGGGTGTAGCCCCCCCATCTGTTTATGATGTTAAATAATTTTTTTTAGCAAATGACCGCGTAGTTTTTTCCCTAGGGAAAAATGTGCTTACATGGCCATTCGCTATTTTTAGTTTTCGTGCATTATGTGTCGACTTTTATGTAGTCGCACATATGCACTTTCATTCTTATAATATAGACTCCTTTTTGCAGTGAATGACTTGTCCTGTTTAACGTTTTGCTAACACAGCATGTGGCTATCTGGATGTATATATAGATGTGGCAGATTTGTTTAAGATATCAAATATGCATTTTAATTAATGCACTGTTTGTCAAAGGTTAAACAATTTGAACCATGGGACTTTGATTTTGGAAGGAAAGGGTGCATTTTAGTTTTTAATACCAAACTATTTGGATGTACTGCAAGTTTCAGCATTAGGGATTATGTGTGTGTGTGTGTGTGTGTGTGTGTGTGTGTGTGTGTGTGTGTGTGTGTGTGTGTGTGTGTGTGTGTGTGTGTGTGTGTATGCATGTAGGCGGGTGGGTTAGGGTTACAGTAAGTGTTAGGTAAGGGGTAGATGGTAGGACTGTATGCAAGAGTGTTTGTGGGTTATGGTTAAAGTAAGAATAAGGTGAGGGAATAGATACAGTGTTGTGCTCATACATTATTGTATGTAGCATGTGTCTGAGATGTCTTGTGTACTGATCGTGTTATAGAAAGGAGTTTCCTAAGGATAAGGTGTTGGATTAGGGTTATAGGCAGTATCAGGGTTAGGGTTAGCATTAGCATACATGACAAAAGTGGTGCATGGAGGGTGAGAAACTTTAGGGAAACCCTTTCCGTTATGCTACCACTATTCAGGCAAACTGGGTCTGAATGCAGTGGTAGCATTTTTTTTCTCACTGCAGCTATCAGTTGCCACCAGCTCCTCTTTTCATGCACCAGGCCTACCAGACTAATCTTAGCCTCACTGGACTCAACCCATTCCACATACAGACGTGGTAAGGAGACTGAGGATGCTAGGGCAGCATCATACAGCAACCAGGGACTGTGCACTAACTCACTCCATCCTCATGGCAGCCTTGTAAGCTCTGCAATTGCTGCCTTTCAGAAGTGCATGCGAGCTTCTGCTCATAAGTACCATCCTGACTAAGCAGTTCTGCCCTTATGCATCATGGAGCTAGCCCATGCCTCTAATCAAACATGGGTAGTCTGATAGTGGTACTGTTTTGTTGTAGTAATGGAAAAAAAACTGTATGATTTTGTTTTTTGATATTTTTTATTTTCACAGTTTTTTGGTTTTTTCGGCAAGATTGCTTTTTGAAATGCCACGTCATTCATAGAGTAAACGTCATGAATCTTTGTGTGTGTGTGTGTGTGTGTGTGTGTGTCTATCTATATACATATATATATATATATATATATATATATATATATATATATATATATGTGTATAGAGAGAGAGAGACATCACATACACACACACACACACACACACACATTTATATATATATATATATAGGGTCGATATTACATTAACAAACGCTTAAATGTTCGAATCTTTGTGTGTGTGTGTGTGTGTGTGTGTGTGTGTGTGTATATATTTTATATATATATATATATATATATATAGAGAGAGAGAGAGACATACACACACACACATATATATATATATATATATATATATATATATATATATATATATATATATATATATATATATATATTATATATAGGGTCTATACTACATTGACAAATGCTTAAATGTTCGAATCTCTAAAGGTCGAGCTTTAGAGATCAAACATTTAAGTGTTTGAAAATGCAATAAAACAAAGAAGAAAAAAAAAAGTAAACTGAAAAGGTTTTAGCAGGGGGGCAAGCACCTCAAATGTGTGGCGCTGTGCTCCACACCCCCCTACTTAAATATACCAACTCCGAGATTGCACTTCAGTGCACGGCAGAGCGGAAATGGAAAATTTCCCATTCCCTACACTGTAGAGCGATCTTGGAGTTGGTATATTTAAGTAGCGGGAGGTGTGGGGGGTGCAGGGGGGCTTGCCCCCCTGCTTACATCCTTTAGTTTTTTTTGTTTTACTTTTATTTTTTTTTTTAATTTTTAAAGATATTCGAACACTTAACTGTTCGATCTCTAAAGGTCGACCTTTAGAGATTCAAACATTTAAGCGTTTGCTTATCTAATATAGACTATATATATATATATATATATATATATATATATATATATATATATATATGTAGTCGTCTTTCGGCTTTTAGGTTAGGGGTCGCCATGGTGGAACTCTGGTCTGCTAATGATTGGTAGTAGATTTTTATGTGCCGAGTTACCAGCCCTGATGCACAACCTTCAACTATATATGTATATATTAATATATATATATATATATATATATATATATATATATATATATATATAAGCATATGTACATTCTAGGTAGCTGACAGGATTAAGGAAGCAGCATTAGGGCTGTCCAGCAAGCAAAACTTTTCCAGGCTGCTAAGTACCTTCTACATATCCCATAACGCATTGTGTGAGCTCTCCCTCTCTTGATCTTTGTTGCCACATTAGTGCTTGGATGAATGTCAAAAGGACCCAGGCTACATTTATTATTTTTAAGGAAAATGTATCTTCATTTGCGAGTAAACTGAGATATTTTTGTTATTCTCAATTGTCTTTCCCCTGTCCAAAATTGTCTTAGTTTTGGACCAAGTTTTTTTTTCAAACAGATACTGCTATTTCTTCTAAATAGTTTAAGTTTTGATACTTTTATACTTTTATTTATTTATTGCTTACGTTTTTTAATATAAAAAATTGATTTTCTTTTTTCTCTAGTATTGAGTTTTGAGAGTCACCTCCTTCTACTCAAGACAAAGTGTGGCTTCCGACAAGAAACAACTGTATAAAAGCTCAACCTGCCAAACAGTGTATGTATGTAACACAAAATCTGGAAGTAGATATTTAACAAAAAATCTGTTACACATAAAAGGTGGGAATAATAACTTTTTAATACAATGATGCTTTCTGTAATGTTTTGAAATGTCAATGGTCTCACAGATATATAGAAAAAAAGAAAGAGTAGTGAACTATATTAAAAAATGTAGAATGAAAATAGCTATGCTACAGGAGACACACTTGGAAGGAACTGAACATGAGAATTTGATAAAGAAAGGTTTTCAGGATGGAACACATTGAACAAAGGAAAAGAGACGTACTTGCATTAATTGCAAGAGGAGCTCCAATAGTAAGAGAAGAAGATGAAAAAGATAATAGTGGTAGATTTGAAGTACTAAGGGGCTACTGGCAAGGGAGGAGGATTACATTGGCATGTATTATATTATACATAAAACTGCTATAATGCAGCTTAAGAAAATTCTGGGAGAAATAATTAGCTTTCAGCAAGAAATATTACTTGTAGGTGGAGACTAGAATTTGATTTGCAGCAGTGAATGTGTGTCTGGGGATAGAAGGGAAAGTATAACAAAGGAGGGTACATTTTTTTAAGAAATTTATGAAAATATTTGGCATGGAAGATGTGAATTCAGTGCTAGGAGTTTGGAAAGAATTTGCATATTATTCCCCAAGATACAAAAAACTGGTCTAGGCTAGACAGAATTTACATTTCATAGTTTCACAGGAACATGTGCATTTAATTGAAGGTTTTGATATGCACCCAATAACTATTTCAGATCATGCACCAATAATAACTACAATAAAAACTCAGGGTAATGAAATAAAAATGAGACACTGGTGCTTTCCCACCTATCTGTTGAAAAGAGAGGTGTTTAAAGAATAGGTATTGGAAATTATTCAGGAGCTATTAGAGAAGATAGCAAGTAATAAAGAGCTGAAAGATCTTATCTGGTAAGACGGGTAAGAGTCAAGTGGGATAAGTTGATTCTTCCAATAGAACAAGGTGGATTGCGATTATCCGATTTGAAGGGGGTATTTCAGTACTACACAGTTAAAGCTCCTATACATAGCACAAGCAGAAACCTATAATTCAAAGTGGAAAGGGATGATGATGAAATGGGAAAGCAAAAGAAACAAGGAGAGACTGGGATTTTGGATGCAGACCTTTAAAAGGAGAATAACAATAATTATACAGAATATTATATTCATAAAGTAGCAGAAGTATTCTAACAACTATGCCAACACGGGAATGGAGAAAGGAGATTCTGCCAATAGGGGTGACTGCAATTAGGGATACAGACAATAGGCAAGAGGGATCTGGAATTTATTGGAGAAAACTGGCAAAGGATCCAAGGTATTGGTAGCAAATAACTAGAGAGGGAAAGGTAATAGAATGGGAAGACAATAAGAATATATTTGGATAGTAGGCTAGAGATTGCCTTGACTATCAAGGATTGATATCAGAGTATAAGCAAAGAAAAAGAAATGGGGGGGGGGGGTTATAAATGAAAGACCAACACTGGCAGAGTTTTTAGTAAAATGTTTATTTATTTATTTATTTGACATTTGTTGACCAGGTTAGTCCAGGTGGGCTGAAGCCCTTTTTCAGTGGAGACCCGGGGAGAAAAGCTCCACAAAAACATAGCTACATAACTACATAAACATAATACATAGCTACATAAACATAGTTACCAGGAGTAACAATAAACTGAGTTAAAATAATAGACAATTAGATTCTAAAAGATTAATAAGTATGCCTTTCTTTAAACAGTATATCCTACCTGTAGCTGGACCTTACATACTAATATACCTTTTTCCTTTCCCTGTCCTATTATTTTTGTCTCTGCCCACTCAGTTGCTCTATGACTCATGCTAACTACTTCTCTTTCTTTTCCAGTTAGCTCGGATCCATTCAATTGCGGATGCTCCCCTAACCTCATTAAAGCAGCCAGACAACTTAAATCACTCCAGAGGAAAAGTTCCAGGGACTGGCACATATTTTTTACTCCATTAGCATGTATGTGGCTTATTTTAGCAAAAATCTTTTAAAGTTTAAGGGGCTTGTTGTTTGGTCACCTGCGGCCTGCACACTTGCAGTCTACTGCGTTAATTTTCCCTAACTCCTTCCCCTGCTCACTACCTCCTCCCTCATTATAAATCATTTTTATACTATACCGGGATGCCACTAGGTGGCAGTACATACCCATGCTTCATACTAATACAGTAAACTTTTTTACAGCCCTGGGAGTTTCAGTGTTTTCCAAATAGTAATCTGTGGATTTTTGTTATAAGTAGTTATTGCCACTTAGAGTTCAGATTACAAGCCCAATAATATGCACATTTACCTCCGAGCTTGCTAGCAGCCCCATGTGCTTGGTAGTGACTGTGTCACTGATTGTTTTTCTGACTTCTCCTCCTCATTCCTCCTTCTTGGCTCTACCTGCTCTGTTTGCCCTTCAGTCTCACTCTGCTCCCCTACCCTGCCCCCGTTTCTCACCTGCCCCCAGCACCTCTACACTTATATCCCCATAACCACTCCCACTCCAAAATCAGCCTACAGAAATAGTCCCCACCTACCTATAGGTCACAATTTTTGTCTCTGCCCCCTCTAATCTATAACCTTCCCTCTCCACTTCCTAACTCCTAGCCTCCCTACTACAGTACTCATCCTACCCAGCATCTCAAACCACTTTCATTAATACTAACCCCTTTCTAGTATATCTCACTTCCTCACCATTTGTAATACTCCAATACTATCATGCAAACCAAACATGCTCAGATTTTACTCAATATTACTTCCCTTCTCCCTTTTTTGCCTTCTCCACTTCACTAGTCTCCCTCATCTCTCTAATTCCCCCCACTTTCATATAACCTCTATATACACTAATAAGGAAACTTTCTACACAACCTATATTTCTCTCCACATTTATACTTACAATGACTCTCTCCTCTTTATCAGAAACCTCATTCCTGATATCTCTAATACAGCCTGTATCCCTCATAATCCATGCCTGACTTGCTGCTTTTCCCTCAACTCTAACTCAAAAAATACAAAACACCTTTCCACCCTCCTTACTCAACTAATATCTATCCTCCTTTCCTATGACTTACATCCTAACCCTGGAACCTCAATCAGTCAACTTACTAACTCACAATTATCACCTTCAACCACTACTCACAAATCTCTCCTTTTTGCTACAATTAATGCCCAAAGCTTATGCAATAAACTACCTAACTTTCATGCCTGGCTCTCCCACAACCACTCTGACATTCTTTCCATCTCAGAAACATGGGTGAAGCCACATATAAAAGACCCTGAAATCACCCCTCCCAACTACAGAATCATACAGAATGACAGAACCCAAAAGAAAGGTGGATGGGTAGCCCTACGTTTCTCCTCTTCCCTAACAGTTACATCCTATACTAAGCCCATACTTCAATTTGCTAATGCCGAGCTAACCCTGGCCCTCCTACATATTAACAACCACAAAAACATATGTATATATATATATCCCACCAGGCAACAATATCCCCATTCTAGAAGACATCTTGTCTTGGTTCTCATCTACTATAAGTAATGAAACAATACTCCTAGGTGACGTCAACATAAAATTGACCTTCATACACTCACCTAAAACCTCTTAGAATATAGACCTATATAACTTCACCCAACTAATCAACTCTCCTACCAGACTTACACAGGATAACACTACAGGCAGTATTCTGGACTGGATATTAGTTTCCCACCCTAATATTATCTCAGATAGCGGTACCCTACTCGACTCCCTTAGTGATCATCTTCCTGCCTTTGCACGTCATTCACCTTCCTCCCTCCATCTACATCACAACTAAATCTCAACCCATACCCTGAAAAACTTTGACCCTCAAACCTTCTCTAACTCTTTAAAAGACATGAATTGGTCCCCTAAATCCCTTCCTCTGGACAATGATGTCACTTACTTCAATACTACATTCCTCAACCTAATAAACTGCTTTGCTCCCCTTAGAACTAAAAGGGTTAAATCCAAAACTGACCCCTGGCTAACTAAAGAAACTAAAACCCTCATGCATCTCAGGGACAAATCATGGAAACACTTCCAAAAATACAAATCACCTAACTCCCTGACCGAATACATACAACTTAGTAATAAAGTAAAAAAAAAAAACATTGCCACTGACCGAAAATCCTATTACTCCAAACTTCAAAACAATCACAAATCAAACCCCAAAAAGTTTTGGAACACAATCTCTGCCCTCCTCTCCCCTGGCAAAAAAGACAACCCCTGCCCAGATCCTAACTCGTCTGACCTTTCCTTAGCTACCCAATTTAACTCCTTCTTCATAGACTCAATAACCAAGCTCACTACATCTTTCCCAACTAGTGTATCAATTCTGACCCCAATGCACACTATCAACTCTACCCTCTCTGACACCAATTTTTACTCACCTCCCACCCTTTTCTATCAAACCTATTCCTATCACTACCATAACAAAACTCCTACAGAAACTAAAACCTTGCTCAAATGCCCTAGATAAACTGCCTTCTAACTTCCTCAAGCTAGCTGCTGATGGTATAGCTTATCCCATCTGCATTCTAATAAATTGTTCCTTCCAAGAATCCTATGTACCCCTCCTCTGGAAAAAACCCTTCATCATCCCCCTTCACAAAGGGGGCAACAACACTGATATCTCCATTTTCCATCCTACAGCCATCCTGGCCTCTATCTCTAAAATACTTAATAAATGTATTCACCAGCAACTCTTACCCTATCTCTTAGACAATCAACTGCTGACTCCCACACAGCATGGATTTAGACCGGGACACAGTACCACTACTGCCCTTCTCTCCTTCCTTGAAATCATAAACCTCGTCCACAACTCGGGCAATATTGTATCTACCTCTCTCCTAGACTGATCTAAGGCCTTCGATATTGTTTCACTTAACCTTCTATTGTCTAAGATCTATCATCTCAATCTTTCCCCTTCTTCCATCAACTGGTTTTCCAGTTACCTCTCTGGCAGACAACAAGCTGCCAAGTGAAAAAATGTACCTCTTCCTTCTTTTAGACCCTGACAGGCATTCCAGAAGGCTCTATACTAGGTCCCTTACTATTTAACATCTTCATTAATGACTTTCATCATTGTATCCCAAATGCCAACTTGTCCAATCTCTACCATTATCTGCTTTGCCAAATGTCTCCCCAAACTTATGAAATTAACTTAAAATGCCTTCTCTTGCACTGAGTCTTGGATGTTGAACAATCACCTAGCTCTTAATGCATCTAAATCTAAAATCATGATATTTACCCCATCTAAACACACCAAAATAGACAAAAACTCATTCTCTACAGTCAGTAAAACATGACCCCCATAGAAATAGTCCCTCATACAAAACTTTTAGGTGTCCTTATAGACGAACAGCTAAAATTTGATATTCATCTACAAACTAATATTAAGAAAACCCATCAAATGCTTGGAATGCCATACTGTCACAGTCGTTACCTTACCCCCTCAACCAAGCTTATCCTCTCTACCACCTACCTTATTCCCACCCTCTTGTATGGAGCCCCTCTCCTTACTAATCTGTAATCCACCCTAAAATCAAAACTGTCATCCTGCTATAATAAAATGTCTAAGTTTGCTACTGGCTCCAAATCCTCCTCTCACCACTGCAATGCTCTCCACTCCTTGAATTGGCAGGAACTCCCTAACTATCTCTCTTACATTCAGCTCTCTAATGCCCATAAGCTTATCTTTAAACCCTGAAATTGCCCCTCCCTCTCCTCCTCCCTCAAAATGTATCAGCCTGACAGACTACTCCGGTCCAACAATCAGAACCTCCTCAATGTGTACAAACCCATATGTACTCCAGGGCAAATTGTACTATCATTCTCCCTAGCATTACTATGGAATTCACTTCCTCCACACATTCAAACCACCCATAACCACTCCACATTTAAGACCTTGCTCAATTCCTATCTCTCCTCACTGGGAATGCTCCTGCTCTCACCCCACTTGATTCCTTGTATCTCACCCTTCTTACTTCACCATTTTCTTTCTCTAAACTGAACCTATGACTTCGATTCCACTACTTTCTTCTACCTTATTCTTTGTTACTGCTACTTTTCCCCTATCATGTCTTAAAAAACGTGGTACTTAGCCTTGTTATTTTATATTCTTATTTTTATACCTCCTAACGCATGCCTTGTTAAGGCTTATCCCATAAACATCTCATACTACTCTAATGTCAATTCGACATTTATATAGTTCCTTACAATGCTTTGCCATAGCACATTCCACTGTTTTTGTTACTATTTTTCTAAGTCATTTTGTTTTGTTATTTTTTTAAACTATGTATTAATTGCAAATCTTGTTGAAGTTTTTATTTCTTAAACTATGTATTAATTGCAAATCTTGCTGAATTTTTTTCTATTGTAAAACTGTGCATGGAGCTTTTCTCCCCAGGCCTCCACTGAAAATGGGCTCATTTTGGATCAATGGACTTTCTCGGTAAACAAACTGCAAACAAATAAATATATAAAATAAATACACCTGCTACAATACAGAGTAAAAAAAATCAAATAGAAAATTTACATTCTTCATAATCAGTTCAGCTGAATAGCTGCAGTGAGTAGAACTAATTATAACACAATCAATTCTACTGGAGTTTTATAGTAATCATGCAGATACAAGGTAGAAAAACTACACATTCATAGGTTCATAGGTGTTTACTAGGCTAACGACCACAAGGGACTTTTTAAGCCTAGCCATGCATTCCAAATCCCTGACAAGTTCTGATACCCTTGATAAGTGTAAGCATGGGCCTGGGAGAGGAACCATTTACAGGTTACCTGTTTGCATTAGAGACACATGTGCCAAGCCAGGGATGAATTTCCATTTTCCCATCCAATTGTCCAAGTTGAACTTGAACTGGGTTAGAGAGGAACTCTGCTTCACATGGACTAGGAGACTGTTCCATAGATGGTGTAGTCTCTGGGATACATAACTATCTCTCCAGCAGGTCCTATTTATATCACAAGCAAGGTTTAAGTCTTTAGAATAGGTAATTCTGGTACTATTTGCTTTGTGGATATGCAGGAGGTCCATCACAGTGGTGTCTGACAATGCTCTGCATGCCAGGCATAGATCTCCTCTCAAAAGCTTGTAGGAGACAGAATAGAGGGATAAGGCCTTGAGGCGGTCTGCATAGGACATATTACTTACGCCCTGTATTCTTTTAGTGAGGAACCTCTGTGGACTTTCCAGTTGTTGGATGTACCTGGTTAGGTACATACCAAAAGAGGCACTGTACTCAATGATAGGTCTGATGAATGCCGAATACAGTGGAACAATGACTTCCTTGGACTTAGATGCCATACCTTTGTTTATAAGTTGCACAACATAGAATGATTTCCTCACCACTGTAGAAACAAGATGATCAAAGGCTAGATTACTAGATTACTATCTATGTGTGTCCCTAAGTCTCTGACTACTGGGTCAACTCTAAGGGGTGTGTTGTCAATATGACAGTTACCAGTGATGGATGACTTCCCAAAGGATACTATTATACATTTTTTTGGCATTTAGTTTTAGTCCATGGCTCTGACACCAGTTGTTTGTCTGTGTCAGCCCCTCTTGGAGAACATTTGTGTCACTGTGAGATTCAATGACACCTCCTAATTTGCAATCATCTGCAAATTTAGACAGCCAGAGACCACTGACATTGGCCTTTACCTCTGAAAAGTAGAGATTGCAGAAAGCCATTTAACAGATTGGAAGTGGTTGCTGAAGTAGCTACAAAACCAGGATATAGTGGAGGTGGATAGGTTGAGTTCAGAGAGTTTATTTAAGAGGAGGGGATAACAGACAGTGTTGAAAGCCTTTGAGAGGACAAGAAAGAGGCAAGAGACTAGCTTATTCTGGTTTCTGGCTTGTGAGATGGCGTTAATGAAGGAAATGAGAGCAGTAGAGCTGCTATGACCTGGGTGAAAGCCATGTTGCATGGGGGTGATTACGTTCCCTTGTATGAAATATTGTAGGATTTGTTTGTGTACACATTTTTCCATCTTAGAGAGAGGTGATAGAATTGCTATGGGCCTAAAGTTGGAGAGTTCAGTAGAGCTACCTCCTTTATGAATGGGTAAGGTGTAGAATTGTTTTCTAAACTGCAGTGACTTAGGCCTCAGTAATGGACCAGTTAATGAGAATAGAGATGGGGAGGGTGAGGGAGTTGGCTGCTTTCTGGAGAAATAGTGGAGGGAGACCATCTGTTGAGTGGGAGCACGGTTTAAGTTTACGAAGCAAGGATTTAATGTAGTTGGTGGATACAGTTTTTAGGGAGAAGGTCGATGAGGTGTTATAGAGGGTTTAAGAGAGTTGGTGTGTAGGTAGTGTCAGTGTTGGAGGTAGGATGGTTGGTTAATTTGCTGATGGTGTCTATAAAACAGGAGTTAAAGTTAGCAGCAGTTTGAAGAGATGTGTTTGTAGGACTAGGTTGGGGTGAGGAGGGGTTGCCTGGATAAAGGATTTGGTTGATTGTATGCCAGAACTTCTCTGGGTTATTTAGGTGTGACTCAGGAGGGTTTGTGTAGTAGTTTCTCTTATCATTGGTGACAGCTTTCTTTGCAAGGTTGCATAGTTGGAGATGGGAGGGGAGTTTGGTTTTAGTCCAGAGGTTCCAGGTTTTATCCATCTGAGCCACTAGGGAGTGGGTGGGGTTTGTTAGCTTGGGGGATATGTTTGATTTTATTCTAACAGTGCGTATTGGGACTAGGGAGTTGAGTATGTTAAGGAATATGTTGTTAAATTTCATTACAGCTTCATCAACGGGTAACTGGCTGAGGAATGAACAGTTGATAGCTGAGAGATGGCTGTTTAACTTGTTGGAGTCAAAGTTGGTTAGTTTGCGACATGCTTTGAACTTATGTGGTCTACACACATGAGGGGTAAAACGAAGGACTTTAATTAGGCAGTGGTCACTAAGAGCATTGGGTAGAGTTTCGGGGAAGTGATATTTCTGGGGGTGGGATACCAGAATCCAGTCAATGAGAGAGGAATGATTAGAAAATGTAGTAGTATAAGTAGGTGTGGATATTAGTTGGGAGAAACCATGTAAATTAATGGAGGAGGAGGGAGATTCAGAGGAGAGGGTTAACCAGTTAATGTTAACATCTCCCAAGAGTATTGTTTCATTAGGGAATTGATTGCAGAGTGAGGACAGGATACTTTCTAGTACTGTGATGTTGTCATCTGGTAGAATGCAGACTGCAGCTATGTTAACTGAGGTGTGAATATTTAATTTACAGTTTGCAATAAGACGTTCTGCAGGCGAGGCAGGAGGGGAGGGGATAGTTATAGGGGTAAGTGTAAGGTGGTTAGAGAACATGACAGCAATGCCACCTCTTTTTTTGTGGTTCTATCTAGTCTTAAGATGTTATAACCAGGGGGGAGGATATCTTTGTCTGGGATGTGGGGTTTTAGCCATATTTCGCGGAAGTTTATGATGTCTGGGAATTGTTGAGATAGCCAGGAATGGAATTCAACAGTTTTATTCATTATGCTTCTCATGTTAATGGAATATAGGGAGATGTGTTTTGGGAGATATTAGGGTGGGGAGGGGTAGACTGTGTGGAGACAGCATCACATGTGAAGGGGAGATCTGGCCTAGGGTTGGGGTGGATGTCACCTGTGAGAGGAAGGGAAAGGAGAGTGGGAATAGAATGTGGAGTAGTGGTGTCAAGTAGATGGTATTTTGGTTTGCTAAAGAGAAGCTGCCATTAAAAAAAGGAAAAATTAGAACAGCATGTAAAATATTGGGAGGGAGGGAGGGTGGCCCAATGGTTAAGGTGTTTGCCTTAGAAACACAAAGTGCAGGGTTTGAGTCTCACAGTGGATAATTGGCTAGGCTTAAAATGGCTTGCAAGGGCAGTTAGCTTAGTACTAACCTATGAACCCATGAACCTATGCAAGATAACTATAAGAATCAATCAGAGGATGTTAGAAAGGATTGGGAAGAGAGACTGGATAAGCAATTCACAAAGAAACAACGGGGGATATATGTATGTCTCCCAAACATGCAACAAAATCCTAGAAGATTTAGAATTTTTGCTGGGAAATGTTTACATAGATATTTTTATACCTCAAGTAGACTCCAGAGAATTTTTTCCTCAGGTAAACTGCAAATGATGGAGGTGTGATGGGGTAGAAAGAGAAACTGGGAACATATTTTCTGGGTGTGTAATGAGTTTGCAGACTTTAAAGATTCTCTGCAGACTACACTGTTGGAGATACTGGGTGAGCAAACTGGTGTAACTAGAGAAATGATTCTTCTAAGCTATGAAACAAAATCGGAATTGCCTAGATATAGTATGGCCTTGCTGAGTCTATTTATGGTGGCTGCCAAAAAAGCAATTACTAGAAAATGGAAATCAAAGTCTAAACCAACTGTACTAGAAATAGTGAATACAGTAACAGAGATAAAACAACTGGAATTGGGATTTTTAAAAAAGGGTAAGAGCAAATTTTGTATGAAAAACTGGGAATTATGGAAACAATACATACAGGAGGAATGAGGTTTAAAAGAAGGCAGGACTTGAATGTGCTATGCAATATTTCACTGACAATGAATCGAGTAGATTATAAGTGAAGTATAAAGACTGCAACTAGGATTATGTTGGTATGGTTTGTGATGTAAAATTCTTAAAACTGGGACTGTTTCAATATGGTTTGTTTTCATTTATATAAATGTATGATTGCTTATGTCATAAGTGCTAAGTTAATAAAGATGTTTCTTGTTTAAAAAAAACAAAAAGTATGGCTTCCATAAGTGTGCCTATTAGAAGAAGAAGTTCCCCTCCAGGGGGAACCTTATAGGTCCCACTTTTCATGCCTGTGGTCCTCAGGATAACAGTACTGACCCATACAATGTCAGAGCTGATGCTGCTACCTATATTGCAGGCTGAGCCTTCATTGTTAATTGCAACACTGATGGTCTCTGCCCCAGTACACCTGAATATGATTCTACAATCAACATGGATGATTCATCTGACAAGCTTTCCATTTCAACTGTGACCTTGGGAACTATGCTTGGGTTTCAGTACTCAGTGCCAACATCAGTCCCTTCCCTAAAGTGCCATCAGACTTGATGCTAGAGGTTCATACCAATACCATCTTCACTATCTATCTCAATACCTAGCCAACAACCATCACTTCTATGGTGCTACCCAATGTTATACCCAACTTCAAGGCTGGCATTACCTATTACATCAGTAGGACCTTCCACTTTACACAAACTGTCATGCAGGACTGACAGACTAACGACTTTCTGCAGTTCCTCAGGCCTACTGCAGATGAGAAACAATCTTCCTCATCTTTGGACTTAACCACTCTGAAGATGTGTAGGAAGGTCACATGCAAGGGAAACAAGTGCATTCAAACACCAAACTGCCCACAGATCATATGGATGAGGAAGAGAATACTGATTCTTCTGTGTTGCTTCTTGTTGAGTTCCAAATTTGGGGACATTTGGGAAGGTGTAGAGGTGTCATAGAAGGGATCTGGCCCACTAAACCCATATCTTCCTCACAGTGAACATTGTAGAAGACCTTTAGGTTAAATCCAACAAACTTTCATAGAGGTTCCTTCACTGGCATATCCTTTGAAAGCAGCCACCAACATTTAGTGGGAGACTCTTGATATGGTTGTTTCTGTCCAAAGGAATGGAGACTGCAACCTCAACCTTCCCTGGGAATGGAGTTTCTGGCCAAAGATTCCCAAAGTAGATGCCTATATTTTAGCATTTCTTCTCAAGAGGGGTCCCACACCTTTGAGCCTGGCAGTCTATCAGTTATGGAGTCAAGTGCAGTGTACCCCACTGGGAAATGTGCATACATGTCTTCTACATTTTCCTTGAGGGCACTTAATTCCTGGCCTGCATGGTAGATTTCCAAAAGATATTTCTGATGGAATGCACCAAATCATCAACCAGTTGCCAGATGGAAGGGTCAAGGACAGGTTGCTTTTCCAATCAGCAATGGTGTCAGCCGTGGTTAACCTCATGATGTTAGTTTCATACAGCACTGCTGGCATACTAATCTTTAAGCACAGTGATTCTGTTTAACAAATTTTGTTGAGAACATCAAGACAACCTTTTTAAACTTTCTCTTTCAATTACTGACTTTATTTTACTTGAAATGAAGACATACTTGGACAGTATGGAGAAATAGGAAAGACTGCCATGCCTATTGGCTTTAAGCTCCAACCATCTCAGTGTCCTTTCTATGAGATGCAATGGAGTCCTCACCAAATTTGTTAGAGGTGTGGGCAATCACGATAAAATCAAGAGTCTGTGGAAAACGTCTAATTCTCAATGCAATTTTCAAAGATGTAGCAGACCTAAAGGGAGGGTTGTCAGTAATTGTCAGGGAGCTGTTAACCTTCTACAGGTGGTCAGCAACAGCATTGAGGCTTTGTCTGACTGTGCCACCTCTGTTACCAGTCAGGGAGATCTTCTGTTCCTCCATCTGCCAGGAAGGAAATCCATAACCAAGACAGATGGTTCAATGCAGTGATATCCAGGGGTTACAAAATTCTCCTTCTAATAACTTTTGTTTTCCATCACCCTAACAGACATCCTACTCTGTCAAAGCAAAATGGCAAAGAAAGATGTCTTAACCTTCCGAGACATGGTGCTATCAAGTGGTCACACCAGATCAGAAAGGGTCAGATTTTCTACCAGGTTCGTGTAAGTTACAAAAAAAAAGATAAAGGACTGCAGACCAGTTTTAGATTTAATTTATCTAAATTACTTCATCCCAAAGAAAACTTTTGCACATATTTAACGTAATCAGTTTTTCTGTGCCAAGCACAAGGGGAATAAATGTGCTCATTGAACTTCCAGGACACCTACTTCCATATGAAAATCCAAAAGAAATCCAGGAAGTGTCTGTGTTCCAAGCTACAGCCAGTAACTTTCAGTTCCAGGCAGTACTGTTTAGTCTCACCAGAGCCTGCAGGGTGTTTACCAAATGCATTTCAGTGGTAGCAGCTCATCTCATACTGCAAAGAGTAAAGATATTCTTCTGTATGGAAAATTAGTTCCTACTTGTCTCATCTATCAAGAACCTGGTAATGAATAGACAGTCTCTGATCATGTTATTCCCTCCACTGAGAAAAATTATTAGTCCACTGAAGTCACAAATATGAACTAAATGGCTGTTCATGTTCAGAGGCTGCAATCTGGATACAAAATTATTCACAGCAAGACTATCTCTGATAGAATCCAACCTCTCTAAACTGAGATACCATCTCTTCTTGCATCTTAAATGGCTACACTACATCTTTGTCTCTAAATGCTGGGTGTCATGTCAGCAGCCATCCCCGTGGCTTCTCATGCCAGATACAGTATGAGAGTTCCTCAGTGCACCTTTCCTTTTCTTAATCAGATCTGCATTTCTCAGGCACGCAAATGTCATTTTATGTGGTGGATGGAGCTAAACAATTTCTCCCTTGACAATCATATCCATTTACCTCCTTCCTTGGTAGCAGTCAGCATGGATGGAAAAGCCCTGCTACAATCTATATGACTCACAGACTAACCCCAAACGCAGCACCTTTCCCTGCCTCATTCATTCACTGGGAACTCCTCCAAGGGATGCATTTAACCATAAGTGATCAACTGGAGTCTACTATGTTTTTCTGTGCATTCCTCTAATGATAAGATTAATTCACAAGGCAAAGCTCCATGCAGTCAAGGTCATCCTTACAGATCCCCACTGGCCCAGTCTGAAATGGTTTCTGATTCTACCTCATATTATGGAGAAGCTCCTGTTCTTGAGTCCCATGAGAACACTATTTACCCGCATTGATGGCAAGATTTGCCCTGACATCTATTCCTTGTATCTGACCTTCAGGCTTCTCCACATCCAATAACTGCTAGTATGCCTGCCTTTTCTGGCAGGATAATTAACATTTTGTCATCTTCTCAAATTCCCACTACCAGGAAAACTTACAAGGACAAACAAAAACATTTTTTTCTATTTGGGCCAATGTAAAGAGTCCGGATTCTTTATCAGATCCTATTCCTGTGGTTCTGGACTATCCGACCAGCCTGCTTGAAACTACTCAGGTATTCATCTGTTAAGATCCATTTAGCTGCTGTCTTTAACTTTTATCAAGGTCCAGATTCAAATTCCTCGGCTGCCTTGAAAGCATGCAATGCATTCCTCAGAGGTACCTATTGCTGACGCCTCTACTGCAAGATTTAGTATTCTCATGGGACCTAAACTTTTTGCTAGAAAAAACAACTTTGGCTCCTGAACATGCAGATTTAAAGTGTGACTTGGAAAACATCCTTCTTGATAACAATTACTTCAGTTAGAAAGATATAAGAATTGCAAATTGCATCCATAGAGTCTCCATACTTGGTGTTTCATAAGGATAGGATTCTTTTTTAGGACCAAAATTGCAGCTGAATCAATTCTTAATCAGTATGTTGATTTACCTGCCACTTATTCAATCTTACTGTGATTCTGGGGTGGACTTACTACACTGCATGGATATTCACTAAGGTACTCTGTGGCCAGAACCAAGTCTCTACACAAAGACATCCGGCTTTTTGTTTCACTTTCTATTTATTATTGTATTTATTTATTTATAGTTTGTTGACCAGGTAGTGCCAGTAGACTAGTGGAGGAAATGTGGCCAGGGCATTGTGGAATTTCCCCTACTTTTTGGACAGGTGCAGTGGGATCTTTTAAATCCATCTGAGTTATCATGAATTTAAGAAGATGGGACCTTGGCTTAACATCTCACCTGAAGGACAACACTTTGAGGAGTGCTACACTGTGGTGTCAACAATCCAATCACCTGGAAAGAGGATAGAATCCACAACCTTCTGGTTTTCCAGCACCAAAGGCAGGTATGTTGCCTGTTGAGTCACTGACACTGTAATAAAAGGATGGGCAAAAAATCCACTTCTGCCAGCTCTGCCAGTCACCAAAGGCACTAATAAGAATCTGAATTTGCTTAGGCCATAGTCAGAGCTTTATCTCTTTATGCCACCAGACATGGCTTATAATAACAAATGAGTGTAATAAATACAGTGATCCTTGTGAAGACTAATGATCTCACAGACAGGATTACTGAAGAAGCAATAGGGTAAACCAGTAAGTTAGCAAGAAGGTGCACACAGTTATATACTCTTTTCCAGGGTGCTACCTGTACTATAAGCCAACAGTTATAAAAAGGAAATACAGAGTTGTACAGATGCAGTCTCAGTGAATGGGTGAAGGAACAAGCATCTATTGTGGTACAAGACTGGCAAAGAATTCAGGAAAAGGAAGACCTCTGCAGGGAAGAAAGGCTAGATCACAGCCTTGTGGGACAGCAGTGCTAAACACAGTGGACCAGAAAGGTCCATGATGTTATTGCTAATGTTAAATAACTGGGGAATCAAAACAGGCAACCTGATGGATGATAATGAGGGAGAAGTAAATAATGGACAGTGGAAAAGGAGGAGCACTCTAAAAAAGAAAGGAGAGCACAAGACCATGAAAATGTACTGGGGGGTAATTCTGTGCATTGGCAAGAGCCTTAAAAAATACAAGACAGCTACTATTGTAGCATGACTTGCAGACAGAGTAGGAAAAGCCTAAAATCTGGGTTAACGGTAGAAGGAAACAGGTCACAGAAAAGCTGATATATAAAATCATACTGTGGGATAAAGAAGGCAAGGAGTGGTAGTGTGCTTAAGAAGTGGGATGAAATGTAACAAAACAAGAAATGGAGGAGGAAAATTGGAAAAAGGCGGACAAGGAGAAGGGGAAAATAAAAACAAAAATAGGTACTCATCATATTAGATGATCTGTAAGAAAATCTTCCTCTGTGGATCTATCAGAGACATCCTCCCCTATTATCTTAAGTTTGGCTATTTTCTCTGAAGTTCCCACATTTGGAGCACTTGCACCTCCAACCAGTGCAATCTGTTCTGCAGCATGTTGCACTAGCAGTCAATGCCTAGTTCCCGTATCTCATAGTCTGCCTCAACCCCTGAGTGAGCATATAGTGTAAATCAACAAAACAATGAAGGAACTGACATTGTTCAAGGATAATTAAATAAATATGTGCTTCAACTTCAAAAACAGCTAGTGAATTTAAGGGCTGTCCATACAAAGGGGATAAACGGATCATAACTGGGACTCACTACAGAGGATCCTCTCACAGCTATGACTGATGCAGTCTTACAATATCAGCTATGACTGAATTAATCCTTTCTTCTACTCAAATTGGCATTTGCCCCTGGAAACTCACATTTGGGGAAGTCTGCCCTATAGAGGTGCACATAAAGATCTTACATGTTAAACTAGGAGAGCACATACAGCATCCCCTACCAGTTCATCCCAACCAATAGGTGAGCACTCTTCCTGCAAATCAAGAAAGACAGTGAAGGTTTGACTGTTAATAAGTAAAAATAAAAAATTGGGTACCTGCTTGATTTACAAGAAACTCCAACAGCTGAGGATGAATGGAGGGGTTGTAAAAGCACATGATGAAGGTAGGAGGGTGCCTGGGATCAAGCAAGCAGGGTTCCATCATAGGTTAACTGATGCAGTAAGAACTTAACTGTTATAAATAACCCCAGGGGCCCTACTTGCTGGGATTATGACTGGATTGAATTCCAAGCAGTAAACTGACCAAAGTAGAAGCATCCTTAGGGAAGCCAAAAGTAGAACACTCATAAAACTGAGTACAGAAGAACAGGTGTATTAAAGGAGGCCCAGCTCCTAAAACTGTAGTTCAGACGATAATGAATAATAAAAATGTAAACCAATCACCAAACGATTACAGGACTGATATCAGCAAGAGACACTAGTGATGTGAACACCTGAAATACCAACATCTCTAGTACAGTAATGGAATGGGCTTTGACTGCAGTAATTTTGAATAGGTGGTGACCTTCCTGCTGGCAAAATATAATGAAGCTGGCAATTCATTTGAAGAAAGATTCTTTGGTGACGGCTAATTTTTACTATCCCCAGAGCAAAGGAGGAGAACTGTATGGTCTTTCCAAATTAATGCACGGATTTCATATGAAATGGAACTGATGGAGGAAATCCAGGATAAGAACACTGTTTTTGTCCTGGTTTCTCCTTTGGTGAAGAAAACAATGAACTGAATGTACAGATTTAGAGACAATTCAGAAAGACCTTCTTTGGAGGAAATGTGGGTTGGTCTGAAGGGACAGCTGATTCTTGTGAAAGATGAGAAATGAGGATATGAAGTTACAAGATCCTGTGAGCAGATGTGATAGCCACTAGAAAAATATTTTCCAAGGATACAAACTTTAGGCCCACTAAACTAGCTGGTTTGAATGGTGGACAGACAAGGCTCTCAATCACAGTAGTTCAAATCCCAAAAATAGAGGGAAAAAACTCTTTAAAAGTGGGATGAGATGAAGAATTCCTTGGTCCTTACCAACATGGCATCAATATCAACTATCACCTGGTACTGTCTTCTCCATTTAAATCAGTTCACACATTTGTAATATTTTCCTGCAAAATCTCCAAACATTTAGATCAAAACATCATACATTTCAGACACTTCAGACATGCAGCCCTACAATTCTGTGACAAAGTCTCAAAATTTTAGTTTAACTGTATTACGCAAGATACTGACAGCAAGCAGTTGCACATTCTATGTGTACCCAGATAAATGCAATGACCTGGCAGTCCCTACCAGATCCAAACTAAATGTGAAGTTTAAAAGTAAACCAACCTAATGGTCCAAGTGTATAAATAAAAAAATTAACAATAAAAGAAAAAAAGCTTCTTAAAATGTATAGCAAGACACAAATCCCTCAAATCAAAGTGGACATTAAAAAGCTATTGAAGGAAGTAAAAATACAACATCAAGGATACAAAAGCATCCCAAAAACTTAGACTAATATCAGAAGGAAGCTAAAGACAACTATAAATATGTCTTTAGTGATGCTATGAAACTAAGGAAAGACATCCAACATTGCCCAGAACCTATCCAAAATGGCACTACCTACTTGGATCCAGGTGTGATAGCCAACATACTAGCAAACTAATTCAGTTCAAATCTACAAAGTCCACATATCTCACAGAATTTCATCCCTTCCCCATCATAACTAAAGCACATTTTCTAAAGGTATTCTCGGAAATGGAAAAAACATCATTGACTGGGCCTGATAATATATGTGGTTGCCTAAATAATGGTACAAAACATGCCCTAGCGGACTCACTCCTACAGCTATTCAACCTAAGCTTAGCCAATGGTTTTGTCTATGAAGCATGGTGCACAGCTGTTGTGGTGACAGCTCATAAAGGTGGACTATTGCTTTATTATATGTTGTATTAATGTATTGCCTTCTTCTATTTTGCATACTGCGATTTGTTTTCTTTACACTGTCTTTTACTTGTATTCTGCTTTTAATTGCATATTAAAACTAGGAGAGAGACCATAGCTGTGTCTCTTGTGAGTCACACAGAATTTTTTAACACCCTCCCACCCTGTTGCTGTTGTGTTCTTGAACTCAGCTGTCTTTCTAGTTGCCTGCCCCTTATGTTAATTTGACCACATATCTCCTTCCCTCTCCCCTTTCATTGGCTGTTGTGAGTAAGCAAAAAATATCATTTTGTGAAATCACTCCCATTCAAATATTTACATTTAGTGGCTGTCCCACTGTAGTCCATAGAACCAGAATACAAAGTGCCCACCCCCTTTCACTCTGGCTTGCTCTTTTAAAATTAGTGGCTCTCCACTTAGACAGCTAAAGCTTAAGTTACCCCTTCTTTTATATTTAACTGCTTAGTGCACACTGAAGTACTTAGGATATTAACACATTTTTTCCATCTTACCTTTAAAATCTGGAACATCTACTGCAAGATCATCAATTATTGGACAGCCACATTCTGCCTCTCAATAGTCATCTTAGGATTAGTACTTCTTTCTGTTTTCTACTGGCGAGTGGAGCACAGGGACATTATTTCCTGGAGACTGCTGATCATCGGAAAGCCTAATAACTGCTTCATAGGTGACAGCTTGGAATTTGTGCTTATATTCTGCTTCTGGTGAGAGAAGAAGCAGAGTGCATTGATTCATGACTGTTTCTGGTTGGGCAGTGCATATCTGTGCTTGATGTTCCTGATTGGTCTGGTTGCTATTCAAGGCATCTACCAAGAAAAGGCTACAATGAGCCTGCAGACCCTTGCATCATCTGGGACAAGACTGTGTATCATCAAACGGCTGTGGCCAGCTTCTCTTCTTTGAATTGGTGCTAATGTTTTGCTTCTGGTGAAAGACGAAGCAGAGGAGCACTGTATCCCAGCAGAGTGAAGCTGTGGTGAGACCATCACTAGCAGTAGCTAGGCAGTAGCCATTCATGCGACTCCCCTCCTTTCATAATTCCTGACAAGCTAGTTCTTCATTTTCACTAAGTACTGTTTGATTTGTTTTTAACTTCAGAATGTCTGCTTAAATACCTCATCCTTAAATTTTCAGGGTCCACTTATTAGTTTTCCCTCAAGTGTTTGGCGGTGCCCTGTATAGACAAAAACATCTTGAGTGACATTCTTCCTGTAAAAGCACAATTAAAGTTCCACCAGTACCTATTTGCACACAGCACAACTAGTTTGCAGTGACAAGCACTGTCCCCAGAGTTGCAAACTGGATACTCATGACATTGTTTTACAGTCTCACTCCAGCTGTCTAATCAATAAAATGGGTCTGTTGCCATGGATATGAACTCTCCCACTACCTCCATTACCAGCTTGGAGAATATGGGCATCCTGAGGCAATGTTGAAATTGCATCATGTTTACTGACAACCAGTTAATTCTCAAACAAACTGATATGGTATGTGAGAGATGTATTTACACAATGTCACTGGAGGCAAAGCTCTCACATTAAAGTACTCCTAATGTCAATAAGGTTGTCAGTAGTACACATGCTGCACCCATCACACACAATTCAAATCAGATGTATAGACCCACATATGCTGAGCAACTTAGATAAACCCAAAAGACCTCCTAGGTGAAGTTCACAAAAGAAATACCCTCAGCATCCCCAAATGTACTCTTTCAAAACAGCACCCACATCAATACATACAGCCACAACTCATTGAGCCTCTACTTCTAAGCCCAAAAGGCAAGCCACCACACAACCCAACATACTGGTCAATGGAGACTCCATCATGAGACACACTGATGTCCCTCTCATCAGGGTGAATAAGGAGAAAGTCACTGTCAGGTGCTTATCAAGGGCTAGGATTTGCCATATTATGCATGCATTCAGGTCACTGGACCACAAATATCAGTATGACTCAGTCATAGTCCATGTGGGTGTAAATGACCTGAGACATACCTCCCTAGACTATATAAAGAGAGACATCATGGAGCTCTTGGAATATGTATCCCAGGCTGGTATGAGCCTAGCACTGAACAGCATTTCACCTTCTCCAAGGATGATATCACAGTACAAACAAAAGATGACTAGCTCTAATAATTGGCTTAGTTTCTGGTGTCATTATAAGGGGGTGCAATATTTGTCAGTATGGAAGGAGATGGTCAACAAACTATACTGTTTTGCCAGGGATGTCTCCACCTCTCAACTCTAGGCTTTTGAATATTAGCTAAAATGTTGTCTTCCCCCATAGTGCCTTTTTTAGGCAATGCCAAAATGAAAGTACTTCCGACATAGCAAATCAAAATCAAGAAAATATAAAGGTATTACTGCTCAATGCTAGGAGTCTAAATAAAAAAAACTCCACTCCCTAGAAACTCTCTTTACCCTAAAGAATGCTGACATCTGTGTAGTCATTAAGACATGGTTCAAAGCCTCTGACAGCAGATCGACAGTGCAAGGTTATAATGCCTTCGACACATTTAGACCAGCTACTACACAGACAGGGATTAAAGGTGGAGGTGTCTCTATTTACATCAAAAATAAACAGACCTCAAGGTTGATCAAACAGTAAAATGCATTTGAGCTACTCCATGTTCAAATCACTATAGGAAAATCCAATACCACTTCCTTGCAAGCTATAGGTCCCCCTCTATGATCCAGGAAACCCATACCATGTATTTAAACTTATTGGAAACGCTCACCATCCAACCCAATACCATATTCATGGATGATTTTAATTACCCCACTATTAACTGGGAATACTATATGACACCAAATGTACAGACACAGAGATTCCTGGATTTTGTAAACACAAACTCCCTGGACCAGGCTGTCAATACACCAACTAGGGGTGCAGGCATACTGGATCTGGTCCTCATTAATATGGGAGAGTGTTGCACACTCCCAGAGTAATGTCTTCCCTGGTAAGGTCAGACTACAAAATTGATTCCTTTGAAGTAAAAATAAAACCTGGACCCCCAGCAAACCCTGGAATATTCAGGAACTACTCTAAGGCTAACTTCCTGCTATTAAGTGATAACTAGGCAAAATGTCAAGCCCCCATAAACCCTGAGAATATTTCTGCCTATGCAGAACTGTTCACAGAAGCCCAATACAAGCATGTTAATAGCTGCACAGAGGCAGTGGCACCCACCAGGAAAAAGTACAAAACTTACTCAAGAAACAAGCCACCCTGGTGGAATCACAAAATCAGAAGCTGTATAACAGGAAGAAGAAAATCTTGGCAAAAATTAGGAGGTGCAGCACCCAGCAGGATAAAAGCACTCTTATCAAACTAAACAAACAACTTAAAGAACAAATAAAGTCTACCAAAGCCAAATCTGAAGTAAATTTGGGATCCTAGACCAAGGACAACCACAAGGCATTCTTTAGTTATGTCTGCAACGTCAAATGCAATACACAATTGTGTGTAGAGGTCATTGTAAATAAGGCCACCTATACTGAGCCAGAAGATACAACACACCTACTGGCCAACAAATTCAGCTCCAACTTTCCCCCTCAACCTTCCCTCATGAAAAAACAACAAATATAACTCCCCCTGCTATCACCAGGGGACAGGTCCTTAATGCTCTCTCCAAAGCCAAGAACACTGTATCAGTGAGGCCAGACAATATCCTAGGATGCCTTGTAAATAACATGAAACATGTCCTGTCAGACCCTCTGCAATTGCTATTCAACTGTAGCCTCCAAACCGGCTTTGTGTCTCATGAATGGAGGACTGCAACAGTCATCCCTCTGCATAAAGGTGGGCCATCTACAACCCTGGAAACTACAGACCCATAAGTCTCACTAGTCTTGTATGCAAATCCTTGGAAAGAATTATGGAAATGATCAGTAATGATATAGTAAACCTCCAGACACTGGCCCCAGCCCAGTCTGGTTTCACCAAGAGCAGGTCATGCCTACTCAACCTGGTGGACTTCTTTGAGAAGGTCACCAAAGCAATGGATGAGGGCAAAATGGTTCACACTGCCTACCTTGACCTGGCCAAGGTATTTGACACACTACCCCACTCAGGCATTTTTGACAAACTCAGGAGGTTAGGTACAAACTAGTATGTCACCTGCTGGATAGCTAACTGGCTCACAGGCGGGACCCAGGCAGTTAGAATTGGGGAGTCCACCTCTACAAAGAGACCAGTCACAAGTGGAGTCCCTCAGGGATTGGTCCTTGGACCTCACCTTTTTTGTATTTACTTCTCTGAAGTCAAGGTCAATATCACTGGTCTCTGACTAACTAAATCTGCAAATGATTGCAAATTAGGAGATGTCATTAAATCCCACACTGACACAGATGTTCTCCAGGAAGGGCTGACACAGACAAACAACTGGTGTCAGAGCCATGGACTAAAACTAAATGTGAAGAAAGTACAGTTGTGTACACTTACCATAAATGTAGATGTTCGAGTGTATTCACTGTTGCAGTCATTACATTTGGGTAATCTGCTGGCAGGTTGCCCTCAGTCAGCCTGATTACCAAAGTCTTGGGTCCTGCGTCAGTTGCTGTGCCTTCTTCCATGATGTCATGCCATCAGGGGTATAAAACATGCATCCAACGCCATTACATCAGTTTTTCTTGCCCCATATGTCAGGTGCCCCCCTAATGGGGAGCAAATAAAATTAAAAAACACAAAATTATACCTCCAACCAAAAGCATAGTAAAAGAAAGTGTAGGTATAGCCAGAGACAATTAGGGGGCTGGAGGGAGGGTAACCAGGACTGCAACAGTGAATACACTCGAACATCTACATTTATGATAAGTGTACACAACTGTACTATGTTCTTCATGTTTCACTGTTGCAGTCATTACATTTGAGTAGATTCCCAAAGCTATGGTTGGAAGGAGGAGTTTATACAGCATTAGGACCGACTATAAGGCCCTGCAAGACAGCAGTGGCAAAACCAGCTCTGGATTTAGAGAAAATTGGTAAATGATAATGCTTGGTGAAAGTATGTACAGAACTCCAGGTAGCAGCTTCTAGAATATCCCTGGTAGGAACACCTCTGAGAAAGGCTGCAGAAGTAGATACTGCCATGGTGGAGTGAGATCTGATCCCCTGGGGGATAGGTTTTCCATGGTGCTTATAGCAGAGATGAATGTAATGGCTTATCCATTTAGAAATGGTTTGTTTTGAAAAAGCCTTACTCTCTGCCCCTGCAGCAAATGCTACCAGCAATTGTTCAGATTTTCTTCGAGATTTAGTCCTGTCCAAGTAGAATCTAAGTTGTCTGTGCACATCCAAGGAATGCAGAATCCATTCCCCTTTGTTCTGTGGATTGGGAAAGAAAGCTGGCAAATGAAGAGCCACACTGGAAACCACCTTGGACATGAAGGATGGATTGGTCCTCAGAGATACCCTGTCCGCATGAAAGATGATGAAAGGCTCCACTGCCATAAGGGCCTGTAATTCAGCTATCCTTCTAGCTGAAGTGACTGCTAAAAGGAAGGCTGTTTTCCAAGAAAGAAATTTTAAGTCTGCAGTAGCAGCTGGCTTGAAAGGAGGCAGAGTGAGCTTCTCCAAAACAAAGTTAAGGTCCCAGGCAGGGGTAGGAGCTCTCCTGGGTGGTTTCAAGTTCTTTGCCCCTCTGTGATACTGCTTGAGCAGGGGATGAGAAAAGAGGGGTGGTTCTGTGTTACAGTGAGCTGAAATAGCTGAAGCGTGGATTTTAATAGAGGAAAAAGACAGGCTCTTGTGAAGCATCTCAGTTAAGTATTGCAAAATCTGAGGAAAATTGGGTGCTGCTGGGCTCATCCCTAAAGATTGTTTCCAGGCACAGAATATTTTCCAATTGTCAGCATAAGATTTTCTAGTACTAGGCCTTCTCGCCTCCAAGATGACATCCATCACGGGTTTGCTGAGGGATGATAAGGGTGAATTTAAGTGATTAGCCAGGCTGCAAGGTTCAATGTTGGTAGCTGAGGGTGCAGAATTTGGTTCTCCTGTTGAGACAGCAAGGAAGGGGTCTGAGGCAGGTGCCAAGGAGATATTTGTGACACACTGTGTAGGAGTGGGTACCAGTGTTTGGTGTGGCCAGTCTAGAGCAATCAAATCATTCTTGGTTTGTCCTGTTTGATTTTTAGTAGAACTTTGGAGAGCAGAGGCAGAGGGGGAAGGGCATAGACTGATAGGTTTTCCCAGCTGAAGGACAGAGCATCCACTTTCCAGGCTTCTTTGTGGGGAGTCCTTGTGCAAAACTTGTCCAACTGGTAGTTCTGTGGGGAGGCAAATAGATCTATGTCTGGGCTTCCCCATTTGCTTGTCAACATGTTGAAAATCCGTGGTTCCAGTTTCCACTCGTGTGGGTCCATGAGACTTCTGCTTAGTCCATCTGCCAGTGTATTCAATTTTCCTGGCAGGAAATGAGCTTGTAGGTGCACTTGGTAGCTCAAGGCTGTGTTCCACAATCTCATGGTTAGTCTGCAGAGGGGGTAAGAGTATGTACCCCCCTGCTTGTTTATGTACCACATAACCGTGGTGTTGTCCGTCTTTACCATTAGTTGTCCAGGAAGAATTTAGTCCTTGAAGGCTGTCAGAGCATTCTGTACAACTAACATTTCTTTTTGATTGATATGTATGATTTGTCTTTTCTGGGTACCAGAAAAAGCCTGGAATAGAAACCTTGTCCCTTATCCTCTTCTGGTACTGGTTGAATGGCCCCCATGTTTAATAGGGAAAGTACTTGTTTTTAAGCCTCTGACCACTGATTTGGGGGCAGGTCTGGCCCCCCATTTGGTGTTGGCAATGTGTGGAAATGAAATCTGTATCCCTGGGACACTATATTTAAAACCCATTTGTCCTGGGTTATGAGTTCCCAGTTCTTTGCATGAAGAGCAATCTTTCCCCCCAAAGAGGTGGTTAAAAGGTAAGTGCTTGGTAATTTTAAAAGGAAGTCATTGAGACTGTTTACCATAGGGGGGTGTCTTGTTATTTCCAGATTTGGAAGTGGAGACCCCCCCCCCCCATTGCTTAGTTCTGAGAGTCCCCTGGGACTGAAACCTGGTGCTTTTGGTGTGTGTCTGGGTTTGGCTTGAGAGGATCTGGAAGGAACTGGAAAAGATCAGTTCTTAGAAGGCCAATGCCTACTAAATCTTGGAGGTTGCACTTGTAAGAAATCTTCCAACAGTTTGCATAGATTTAGCTTTATCTTCCATCTTTTTTAGAACTTCTTCAGCCTTATTGCCAAACAGACGGTCCTGATTTAAAGGAGCATCCAACAGCTTTGCTTTAACATGGTCAGGCAAAGATTGCTCCTTAAGCCAAGCATGCCTTCTAAGCTCAGACCCAGTAACAGCAGCCCTGCAGGAGGCCTCTAAAGAATCAAAACCACATTGCAAAGTATGTTTTCCAACTTGTTCAGCAGAATGCAATAAATCCTGTAAATCTTTATTTTCCACACAGTCAGGAATCAACACCATTTTCTGTTTAAGCAGTCCAATAATATGCTGTTGATATTTTAACATATGAAATTGGCAGTTTAAAGCCCCGATTGCCAAGGTTGCAGAAGTATAAACCTTCTTACCCCATCTATCCAGCACCCTGGAGTCTCTATCAGAAAGGGTATGATTTTTAGCAGTAGAAGCCTTAATGCCCTTAGGCCCCTGAGAAATGGTTTCTGGATCTGCAACAGGATTTTTGAAAAGGAACTCGAGGGACTCAGGAATCCTGTAGTATCTGTCAGGTATACTAGGAACCTGAGGCAGGGAATCAGGGGCCATACTGGATTCCGAAAACACATCACCAACAGTGTCTAGTACAGGAGGTGTAGCCAAAGGCCTATGCTGAGGTAGAAGAAGGAAATCCCTTGGCCTCTTTTTTGAATCAGAAAATTCCTGACTTTCCCAGTGGAAATGCTCTCTTAAGGTATGTAAAGTTTCCCCAAAAGAAAAATCCTCAGGAGGGGAAGCAGAGGGAATGCACTCCTCTGCATCAGAATCCTCATAAGCAGGTATGGACACATCCAGGTCATTAGAAGAGTCAGAAGAAACAGAAACCTGATCAGAAGATTCATACTCAAGCTCAGCCCTAGGCCTCTTGGGGGGGTTGGCTATCCCTGATTAGAGTAATTAGATCTTCAGCCATTTTGATAATTTGTTTTTTAGGCATAGGGGCCTGAACATGTGGCCTGGGCGTTGTTTTTTTAGACATAGATTGAGATTTAGGCCTTAGTAATGAAGGTGGAGTCGATTTAATATGCAAGTCTGTAGGCCTGAATACACCCTCAGAAGCTGGTGCCTGCACAGTGGCTCCTGACCAATCCAAGGTAGAGGCATCAGACGGTCCTGATTTAAAGGAGCATCCAACAGCTTTGCTTTAACATGGTCAGGCAAAGATTGCTCCTTAAGCCAAGCATGCCTTCTAAGCTCAGACCCAGTAACAGCAGCCCTGCAGGAGGCCTCTAAAGAATCAAAACCACATTGCAAAGTATGTTTTCCAACTTGTTCAGCAGAATGCAATAAATCCTGTAAATCTTTATTTTCCACACAGTCAGGAATCAACACCATTTTCTGTTTAAGCAGTCCAATAATATGCTGTTGATATTTTAACATATGAAATTGGCAGTTTAAAGCCCCGATTGCCAAGGTTGCAGAAGTATAAACCTTCTTACCCCATCTATCCAGCACCCTGGAGTCTCTATCAGAAAGGGTATGATTTTTAGCAGTAGAAGCCTTAATGCCCTTAGGCCCCTGAGAAATGGTTTCTGGATCTGCAACAGGATTTTTGAAAAGGAACTCGAGGGACTCAGGAATCCTGTAGTATCTGTCAGGTATACTAGGAACCTGAGGCAGGGAATCAGGGGCCATACTGGATTCCGAAAACACATCACCAACAGTGTCTAGTACAGGAGGTGTAGCCAAAGGCCTATGCTGAGGTAGAAGAAGGAAATCCCTTGGCCTCTTTTTTGAATCAGAAAATTCCTGACTTTCCCAGTGGAAATGCTCTCTTAAGGTATGTAAAGTTTCCCCAAAAGAAAAATCCTCAGGAGGGGAAGCAGAGGGAATGCACTCCTCTGCATCAGAATCCTCATAAGCAGGTATGGACACATCCAGGTCATTAGAAGAGTCAGAAGAAACAGAAACCTGATCAGAAGATTCATACTCAAGCTCAGCCCTAGGCCTCTTGGGGGGGTTGGCTATCCCTGATTAGAGTAATTAGATCTTCAGCCATTTTGATAATTTGTTTTTTAGGCATAGGGGCCTGAACATGTGGCCTGGGCGTTGTTTTTTTAGACATAGATCGAGATTTAGACCTTAGTAATGAAGGTGGAGTCGATTTAATATGCAAGTCTGTAGGCCTGAATACACCCTTAGAAGCTGGTGCCTGCACAGTGGCTCCTGACCAATCCAAGGTAGAGGCATCCGCGGGTTCCATAGGTGAAGCCTCGCGCGGCATACCGGACTCCGAATGGGACTCAGTAGAGGCCTGTGAATCAGAAGTAGCGGGTATCAGGGGCTGCAAAAGCGCCTCACTGAGTACTGGCGAACTGGTGACTGGATTAGGAGAAGCGTCGTTGGCAGTTTTGGACCTCGTCAGCCTGTCTCTGTCTTTATCTTTGTGTTTTTTCGGAATCCCGGTAGTTAGATGGCTAACTGGCGACATTTCTGGATAATTAAACCGAGAACCAAAAAATTTAGAGACAAAAATGTACTGATGACGGATAGTGCGCTGATTAAATAAAGCACAAAACCGACAGCAAGGTACGTCGTGGTCAGGGCCTAGGCAAGGTATACAGTACGAATGAAAATCTTTGTGAGGTATTTGCTTTCCACAACTAATGCAATTATTAACTTTTACTGACACCGGTAAGGAGAAAGAAAAATTTTCCCCAACGGGGTACTTAGCTTTAACTTGAAGACTTTGGTTCTGAAACTCGAGAATGAAAATTTCAGGAGTTGGCCGACCAGCACTTGCGAACTGCTTCTGCTTTTGGCATCGCATGGCAAGAAAGACTGATTTAATGGCGTCAGATGCAAGTCTTATACCCTGACGACCTGACGTCATGGAAGAAGGGACAGCAACCGACACAAGACCCAAGACTTTGTTAATCAGGCCAACTGAGGGCAACCTGCCAGCAGATTACCCAAACGTAATGACTGCAACAGTGAAACACAAAGAACATCTGCATAATAGCATCCTTCGGGAAGTCATCCACCCCTTGTAACTATCATATTAAAAACACACCCCTTACAGTTGACCCAGTAGTCAGGGACATAGGGACACACAGACAGTAATCTAGCCTTTGACCATCAAATGTCTATAGTACTGAGGAAATCATTCTGTGCTTCACAACTTATAAATAAAGGTATGGAATCTAGGTCCAAGAAAGTCATTGTTCCACTGTATTTGGCATTCATCAGACCTATCATTGAGTACAATGCCCCCATTGGTATGTACCAAAACAGGCATATCCAACAATTGGAATATCCACAGAGATTCCTCACTAGAAGAATACAGGGCATAAGTAAAATGTCCTGTGCAGACCACATCAAGGCCCATTCCCTTTATTTCATCTCCTACAAGCTGCTGAAGGGAGATCTATGCATAGCATACAGGGCATTGTCAGGCCCCACTCTGCTAGACCTCCTGCATATCCACAAATCAAACAGTACCAGAATTACTTGTTCTAAAAATTTAAACCTTGCCTGAGATATAAATAGGACCTGCTGGAGAAACAGACATGTATCCCAGAGACTACCCTGTCTCTGGAACAGGTCCCCATCCATGTGAAGCAGAGATCTTCCCTAACCCAATTTAAGTGTAACTTGGACAACTGGATGGGGAACAGGAAAGTCATCCCTGGCTTGGCATCTAATGGGCACAGCCAACCTGTAAATGATTCATCTCTCAGGCCCCTGCTTGTAAATGTTTCATCTCCCAAGCCCCTGCTTAGACTTATCAAGGATACCGGAACTTGTCAGAGATTTGGGATAGATGGCTAGGGTAAAAAGGCCCTTGTGGTCATAAGCCTAGTAAACACCTATGAATGTATGACTCCAGAACTACAAACTCATTAGTCTGAATATCTCAGCTACAAAGCCATGAAATGTATCATAAATGAACTAATTAGCAATGATATTAAAAATCTTTTAAGGCTTAACCCCCAGCAGTTTGGGTAAGGGTAGATCTTGTCTTATGAATTTGGTCACATTCTTTGAAAGAGCAACATAAGCTGTGGACAGAGAACATGCCGTCCATACAGCATACATCAACATGGCTAAGGCTTCTGACACCACACCACATGTAAACAAAACAAACAAGCTGAATGCACTCCAAATTGATCCCTACATACCTAGCTGGATAGCAGATTGGTTGAGGTATAGAACCTATGTGTTGAGTGAGGCAGGTGCATCTTCAGTAAACAGGAAGGTGACCAGTTATGTTCATCAGGGTTCCGAGCTGGGACCCTTACTATTTTACATCTGCTTCACAGATCTCCAAATTGTAAATAGGTATCTCTGGCAAAGAAAGTTCCAGATGACTGCAAACATGATGCCATCTTGAAGTCCCCCTCTGATATGATGAAGCTCCAACTAGAACTCACTCTTCAACATCTGGTACTCATAAAATGGGTTATAACTAAATGCTAAAAAGTATAGTATCATAGCATTTGGTAAGCAATCCCTTTATCCATCTTCTAGTAGTCAAAATGAAAGTGTAGTTAGATACCTTGGGACATGGATAAGTAATTGCCTTGCCTTTGACCATCAAGTTGTAGCAGTGGATTAAGAATTCGCTTTACTTGGGGCAACTGATTGCAAATGGTATTTCATCTACTGTAGATCCAAGAAAGTTCTTATCCCTCTACACTCTACATTGATCAGACCTATTATTGAATACAAAGCCCTTTTGGGATGTATCTTACTATCCATAACAAGCAATTGGAAAGAGCCCAGAGGTTCCTCTCTAAATAAATCACAGGAATAAAAGACATGACCTAGCGAGAGACCCTGGAAGCACTGTCCCTTAATTTAGTGTCCTATAGACTCCTTAAGGGCTATTTCTGCCTTGTCTTCTGGGCAATTATGGATCCAGTAGTCCAAGACCTCATATCTCCACATATCAAACAATCCCACTAACACTAGAACAAGGCATCTAAACCTGCTTCAGCAAATAAACAAAACATGAAGTCGAAACAGATGTGCTACACAGTGCTTATCCCTTACCAGGAACAAGATTCCACTCCAATTTAAGGAATGCAACACACCTTCTTACTTCAAAAAGGAGTCAGACAACTGGATGGGTATCTACAAATTCACCCTTTTTTAATTTCTCCAAATTTTTGGGTTTCTAATACCATGATGGGAATGGACCTCACTCCTAAGGTAAAGTATGATTAAAGTTCATGAAATTAGTATTGTTTCAATCTTTCATGTCAGCCAGAAGTGCTCTTCGCAGCACCCACACTGTGCCCAGTAATGACTCCTTCTGCCATTCGCATGTAGTTACATGTATTGGTAACATATCTAAATATGATTGTAGATTCTTTTTTATAAGACCCATTGCACCTACTACTATTGGAACTGTCTAGGTATCTTTCTTCCACATTGGTCTCGTTTCTGCCTGCAAATCCTGATATTTTATGACTTTGTGTCTCTCTGTACGCAAGACACTGTAGTCACTGGGTGTGGCAATTTCAATGATCAATGTTACTTTTGTCTTCTTTTCATGAACCACTATATTCGGTTTTCTAGCATCTTTTGAACTGTTGGTAATGGGTGATCCCATGTGATCTACGTAGACTTCATCATTTTCTATGATGCTTTGCGGCTCACGTTTCCAGTGTTTTTCAGTCACTTCAATAGCATAATGTTTGCACAATTCCCAATGCAACAGTCTTGCCACATTATTATGCCTTTCAGTATACAGTCCTTCTGCCATTAGTATGTCACAACCAGCAACAAGGTGTGCAACTGTTTCCAATTCTGTTTTACAAAACCTACATTTATCTGTTTCTCCCACATGTTCGTAAAGCAGCGAGTATGTAGCCCACTATCTTGGGCCACCAATATTAACCTTTTATTTCTTGGCTTGAATTCACCTCTCCTTAACCATTCATGTGTTCATTCCTGATCAATATGAGGTTCTTCCAGAGGTTTTCTATACTTGCAACTATATTTATGCATTTTCCACATTTCTTGCCTTCTTATCTGGTCCTTCACCTTATATTCTTTCTTTTATTTTTTGGCACATTCAGTTGCTGCCTGATTTGTATCTACTTCTCGTTTGATTTCCATTCCTGCTTGATGCCGATATGTTTCTGCTAGACAAAGAAGGGCAGTCATCTTAGATTTATTCTCCTCATGTTTCAAAACTTTCACTACATTTGGGTCTTGTGTGGTCATCAGATATATGTGTGCAGTCCCACAATTGCAGATCTATACATGTAATCAGTTTCAAGGAGGCCCATACCTCCTTCAGAACAGGGAATATATAATCTTGGTATACTCTGATTTTTATAAGTCATTTAGTGAGCATGAAGCATGCTTCTTGTTTTCCTGTCTAATCTATCCAAAACATTTTGGGGTCAGTCAATCACTCTAAAACTGTAAGTTAGGACAGGAACAGCAAATTGTTTTTTTAGCTTGAATTTTGTTCCTAGATGTCAACACTGTTTTCAGGATTAATTTAAGTCTTCTAAAGTATTCCTTACTAAGTTTTATTCACATTTGTTCATGTTTTATTGTTGATCCTTCATCATTTCCCAAATATTTATGCACTCCCTCTTGCTCAAGTCCCAAACTGATGTTTTCTTGGTGTTGTAGTTTTCCTGCTTTACAGGTTGCTTTTGCACATTTATCAAGACCAAATGACATTCTTGTATCATCTGAAAAAGTTTTGAGAACTTTCAGTTGTGCTTTCAATTCCTGATCTGATGAGCTATATACAGTTTTAAATCATTGACAAAGAGAAGATGAGAAGTCTTTACAGTTTGTTTTCTAGGAGGCAAATTACAGCCATGGCCTAAGCTGTTAAGTAGACAGCTTAATGGGTAAACAGCAAGACAGAATAGCAGCAGAATATCCCCTACTAACTTTTTATCCCTGGAATAATAATTTGTCCTTTATCATGGCTTAATTGCAAAGTGGTCTGCCACTGTTTCATGGTAACTGTAATGTAGTCGATCAGTGTAGGGAGCATCTTATACATTTTTAAGCACTCTTTTATCCATGAATGTGGGATACTATCAAATGCATTTTTATAGTCAATCCATCATACTTAAATTCTTCCCCTTTTTATAGTTCTCCACTACAACTTTATTTAACAACAAATGATCCTTTGTTCCATATGACTTTCTTTTATTGCCCTTTTGTTCTATTGCCATAATTGAGTTTTCTTCTAAATGACTATAAACGCTGTCGGTATCAATTCCAGTGTATAGTTTATATGTTGTCAGAAGGCAAGTTACTGGTCTATAATTTTTAGGGTAGCTTGCAGGTTCACTCTTAAGTAGGAACATTGTTTGGTATGACTAGCCTGTTGCTCCTTGAAAAAAGAGGTAAGGTCTAAGATGGGTATTGGCAAGGCGTGCATGGCTATACAGCCCAGTTGCCTTGTGTTTTCTATGGTTTTAGGAACTGCTTGATCAGACCACAATGAGCCACAGTCCAGTACTCCACAAGGTCATGATTGTAAGAAATGACTGAAACATTCAGCAAGAATGTGGAATAACTGAGCTCAAAATAATACAGCTGTGTGAGACAAGTTGCACTCAGCTATAGTGGATTTACAGGCCATTATTCCACCCAGACCTTTTCTACCTGGTACAGCATGTTGGCTTACCTAGAAGCTTCCAGGCAATCTCAATAACTTTTGAGATCCCAGCTGGAAGGTCTAGCAGGATCAGGTGATCTACAGCAGCACCCAGGCTTGGCTGTCACCCCAACTTTGGCTAGAACTAGAAGCATTTCCAGTAATGTCAGGAAACAATTTTTTTTCCTGAATTTTGTGATGATGCATGCAATTAAAGGGAATGGGGAGAGGGCATGTAGGAATCTCCTATGAACTCCACTCTGCTTTGTCCTGTTGCAGTGAACAGTGTGGTGGGAGGGGGGGGGTGCATTGTCCTGAGTAATGAACAGATCATTTTCCATTGTGCTCTACTTCCTGAACACTTGAACCAGAGAAGGCTTCTGAATCTGCATCAAGAGCAGAGGATTGGAGAAGCATCACACAGAACATTCGCTACTATTGGCATGCAAACTACTGAAACAGTGTG